>NW_024802941.1:2564037-2600535 GCF_019175285.1 Sceloporus undulatus
TCCAAAAATGCGCATAAATGGTCAAAAAATGCGCATAAATGGTCAAAAGAGGCTGCTTGAAAAGGGGGGGGTTGTTGCTTTGATTGGGGGTTGGACTGGATGTCCCTTGGGGATCCCTTCCAGCCTTGGGATCGTGAGGGAGAAGAGCAATGGGGAGGCTGCGGGAGCGGGAAGTAGACCACCCCCTCCTTTTCCCTCTGACACACACACACACACACACACAGAGAGAGAGAGAGGAATCTCTCTCCCTGCTTCAGCTGCTGGAGGCCTGCTGCTGCCTGGCCAGCGACCCTCCTCCTCCTCCTCCCGCCATCCCCTGGCTGCCAGGCTGGCTCTCAGGGGAGCCCCTCTCTGGGTGCCAGGCTCCAGGCTGGAAGCGGCTGCCTCCGTGGGCATGCAATGTGCCCTCCTGGGGTTGGCCAAGTCCCCCAGCAAGAGAGGCGGCCTTGAATGGCCCCGGAGGGAGCAGGGGCCAGCAGGAGAGTAGGAGGAGGAAGAGGAGGAGGAGGAGAGCATCCCCTTCCTCCCGGCGCCAGGAGCCCTGCCTGCTCCTTGCCCAGCAGCAGCCCTTCTGCCCAGGGCTCTTTCCTCCTCCCCCTCCCCTCCGATGAGGGGAGGAAATGCCTTGCCCTTTGCCCACCCTCTGACCTAAATCCCTCCCTCAATTTGCCTCGATCGTGATCGAGGCCAAAGTTCTCATTCCCAGGACCCGGGGTTTTTAAAAAGAAACGGTATTTGCGCCAATTTCAAAAGACCCGCGCTAGGGGCCATTTACCACGGAATGGGTGTGCAAGCCTCGGATTCGCTTGTGTGAGATTTGAGGTGAGTATGAACTTCACGTGATTGAATCGGTTTCAGAACCGATTTTTTTGGTAGTGTGAATGAGCCCTTAGTGAGAAGGTGAACAAAGTTGTTTGAAAATCATAGAATCCTAGAGGTGGAAGAGACAAAAGACCACAGTAGTCAGATAACTCCTAAACTTTTCTATGTAGGCTTAAAGCATGACTCCTGCCATTTAGTATTTGTTTGTGTCCACAAATCACCTTTATCTCACTGGTGTAAGAGTTTCCACCTTTTGTGTTATCAACTTGTCTTCTGGCAAGAGTACAAGTGTATATTACAGCAGTATTGCAAGCAGAATTTTTACAGGCATTGCTACCACCATGGCTGGGTTCTGCATGCCAGGAGAAGCTTCACCTGCTGAATCCTCTGCTCTTAAAATGCACAGAAGACCTGCAGGGGAAGAAAAGCTGACAACACTAAGCAGGCTCACAGTCCCCAGCTCTTGTGGATGGCACAATCTGCATATGCATATTTCATATCCTGCGTGTGTGAACATTGGTAGGAAAACTATTAGAACCTGAAAGGTTGTTACAGTCTTGTCAGTGCTGACACTGACAGATGAGATGAGTTACTTCTACTAGCAGGTGAATGTGCTTATATTTTCCTTGTGTATCAATCATACATATCTAAAAAAGGGTTTTTTTTATCAAAAAGTAAAACTCTCCTATTTCTTGACATTCGTTCTGCAGATTTATTTTTCTATTAATGACTTCCCGTTCTTCAATCTGTGTCTCTTCCTGGCAGATAATAGTCTTTTTTCCCCCACTATTCTTTTCTCTTACCTCGACTTTTGCCTTGTTTGCAGCTTGTTACTTGGACTCTGGCAGAATGTAGATACAAGAGGTTTCCCACAATCAGCTCAATAATTCCACTTCAGACCTAGTATTACTATCACGGCTGACAACTCATTATCCAGAAACCATGGTAGGCTTAGGGTTCTGCCTATTAGCTGTTCTGTGAATACATCTTTCTTTCTTTCCTCTCACTCCCACCCTCCCTCTCTTTTATTCCTGGTCAAAGTCCTTGTGCTGAATTTTCCTCTTGTTTGTGAAATCAATAAGTTGCACAGTTGTAATTGAGGGCAGATTCTTCCCCCTGTCATTTATGCCAACAGTTCAGAAAGGATAATGTGAGTGAGCTGTGGAGTCCTGTGAAGGTCTTGCATGATATTTCTTGGTAAGGCAGAAAGAAAAGAGAGCTTGCCTCTACTGATGTGGCCTGTCTCTTCCAGCCACTCATGTATGAATGATTAGAGCTGACTCCCAGACAGAACATTTCCCCATCTGAGAAATGGGGGACTCTTTTGCCTTTCCCCAGAGGCAAAGAACTATAACGGCCTCTCTCTTTTTTTGCATTGGGAAAAAGTGGCACAGAAAAATGCATCGACTCACCCGAGGTCACAGGCCAAGTTGCAAAGAGTATTGGGAACTGAACACCAGACCCCTAGCTTAGCCACAAAACCTCTCATTATTGTCAGAGACAGAATTAGATTTCCTTGAAGGAAAGGGCAAATGTGCCCTGTCTTGGCTATGTTAATAGTAGATCATTTGGGTCAGATGTTCACTGTTTGTTCTGCATTTCTTGGGGTCTGTTTGTTTGTTATGCTTAGATTTCATGTCAACAACCACATGTTTGTAGAAACCTAACTTATCCCAATAAACCTACTTGACTCTCCCTGGTGCTGAAATTTCTTTTCCGCACTAAGGATAGTCATGTAGGTTTATTGTGACAGATTAGCCAAGCACCATTTTGTTTCAGCCTCGAAGCTAGTTCAGTAGGTCAGTAACACAGGGACCCATCAGATGCAAAACTGCCCTGAGCCCTAGAACCTTGGGAAAGCAACTTGTTGGCATGAAACAGGCCAATCCACCTATCCTTTCCCTTCAGGTGTTCAACAACACATAATATATGTTACGCTTAGTTAAATTTACATGTAATCAGTAGACTCCAAAGGTTTTATATCTGTAAACAAGATTAGTCATTTGTAGTTTGGTTGCCTAAGAATGAATTGTCAATGAATATTTTATATAAACTGGGCTGTAACTGAGAGAAGTGGGGGCTTCCTCCTGTGCCTCACCAAACTATAAACCTCAGGAGCTTGCTATCTGCAAATTCAAAATGCCTCTCCCTAAACTGCAATTTCCACAGGACAGAACCACATACTCTGCAAGAAACCCAGTTTGTCAAGGATAGCCCTGATTAATCTTTTGCCATCCTTCTTTTTCAATCTCCCAGTTTCTTTCTCATCCTCTCACTTTTCCCCTTTGACTTCTGCTTGTGTCAGTTGCTCCAGACTGAGTTCAAAAGGTAGTTTGCATTCCATTAACTTGGCAGGGAGGAGAAGAGAGGAAGCAGTAGAATTATGCCTTTCCCAGTAGGCTCAGGCAAAAGCAAATTGCTGCAG
Organism: Sceloporus undulatus; assembly: GCF_019175285.1. Taxonomy (NCBI): domain Eukaryota; kingdom Metazoa; phylum Chordata; class Lepidosauria; order Squamata; family Phrynosomatidae; genus Sceloporus; species Sceloporus undulatus. The sequence continues at coordinate 2,567,285 of NW_024802941.1, forward strand.
AATTTTCTAGCTTGTATATTCTTCCTTATTAATAACTTTTGCTATCTTGACCATACTCTGATGTTGGCTTGGCCACATGTGTCCCAGTTTTCACCTGTGAAATGTCGGAGGATATGGAACTGTTGGAAAACAAAGCATTCTTTCCATAGGATGAACGTTAAGGTGGAATCACAGTGCTGTAATTATGTAGTATGAAAGGGCTCCTGGATGTATCTTTCTCAATCAACCACTTTTTTGTCCTTTAATTCTTTCCCTTTCTTTGAACCCCTAAGGGGATTTGGGTGTTATTTCCTCTTTATTAGAATTCTAAAGATGGCAAGAGATAAAGGTCAAAGCTCTGTTACACCTATTCCCAGTGCTACAGCCTCAAGACACATTTCTATGACTGTTCTTGAAGTAATAAGATGGACATTTTAATACAAAATACAATAAACAACATTGTGTTTAGTTCTGTAGGTGTTCTTGGATGAAAGCATTTATGTTAGGGACCAAACCTGGGCTTTGGGCTATACCAGTGAGCCAAGCCAGACTTAAACCAACATCTGCTGCTTTAGCAAAGCAGTCCTATGGTTGTGTCCCACAGCCCCTAAGCTAATCTTGGGGTTATGGTATTAATTAAAATATTGTAATCACATTATTTTTCCTGTGCCTAATGATACTGAACTGTGCACAGGTTTTTAGATTTAAAAAATAGCTTGATGAGATCAGAATCCATCCTATAAAACAGTCAGACTTGTTGGGTTCAAAACTTTGCATGATCAGCAAATCAGTTCTTGCTGGAGAATACGTCCCTCCTGACAAGCATGCTTCATTTAGTATGTTTAAATTTTACAATTTTTTTTTTGCATTCTGACTCAACAGAACTCCTGAAGAATTACAGTCAATTAGCCTCCAATTAAACTCCTCGTACATATACTGTATAAAGCTTCACTCTTAAATTGTAGCTATACCATACTGTCATCTAAAATTTAAAGATAATTTAGATTCTAAATTAAGAGTGTTTTCACACCCCTTGTTAAATCATCTGAGCTAATACAAAAATAAAAAGCTATTAAATATTCAAGTTTTGATTTGGTGCACAGTTATTTGCACAGATTCAGTTCTACTCAGTAGGGTCTATGAGCCCATGACTATTCGTTCCGCCATTCCTTTCGTAACCCGAAAATTTCGTAGCCCGAAAAGGCTTTCCGTTAGCACTGGAAAGCCTATAGTTGCACTTTGCAGCATTTGAATTTCGCGCCGAAATGAATTTCGTAACCCGAAAAATATTTCGTAACCCGAAACAGTTTTTGCCAATCCAACTTTTTCGTATCCTGGAAATTTCGTAACCCGATCATTTCGTATCCCGAGGCACCAGTGTACACTACAGAATTGCAGTGATGGGATCTAACTTAAAGTGAGTAACAGATGGATCATTTGGGCTGGCACACAACCTGTTTTATTTCAACTTATCTTCCAACAGAAAAAAAAGCTTTAACATTTTTGCTAGTAAAAATAACTGAGATCCCAGGACTCTATGGGCAAAACTATCACTTTGAACTGCAGTCAGAAGCAGATTGGAAAAGAGAAGAGAGGGGGCAAGGAAAAATGAGCTGAAAGAAAAGCGAGGGTGCTCTAGACTAGGGGCCAGTAATAGTTTTCAATAACTAAAGAAAAAGACAGAAAGTCAGAGTGATTAAAAATGTAGCCTGTTATAAATGTGCATATGTGTGCGGTGGGGTGTGTGTGTGTGTGTGTGTGTGTGTGTGTGTGTTACACCTAGAAATGGTTGCAATAAACTAGGTAAACTGAAGGGATTTTCAGAAAGAAAATGAAACATAACAGATATATATCCAATTCTATACAATGCAAGGGGTCTCTGTACAAATCAGAGAAATGCACATAGGAAATAGTGAATTGTTTTCTGGATTGACACACTCCAGGGGAAGATCCTGGGAGCAATCACTTGCAAAAAATGTAAAGATAGGTTTGATGAAATGTCATGATTTAAAAACCAAAGGCAAATGCACTTGAAGCTACACTATTCAAAAGATAAGTAAATGACACGTTTCAATACACCATGTTCATTGTAGTCTTGCTTTTATTAAGAGAAAATAATAAGAGCAGAGAGTTCATGGGAGGCATGGCATTTCCTTCCTCCCTTTTCTCCCACATGGTCTGAACACCTTCAGATAAACAGCTCCATTTAGTCAGTCTGTGCCAGAGGAAACTTGCTGAGTAGGAAGGGATTTGACATCAATGGGGGTGGTGTTTTGTCACATTAATGACATGTTTATGCTTTCCAGTCATGGTGAAGGTATCTTGAGGATAATGTGAAGACAGAGAGAAACTGTAATCACTGATGAGGATGTTAAGAATGCAGAATTCTTTGCAAATAGATTGACTACGGGTCAGAGAGTGTCATGAGGGCCCATGAACTCCAAGTCAGGCCTTGTTGTGGGAGTGGAGGGGCAAATGTAAGTGCCGTGCAATCTCAGAATAGAAGTGATCCTTCTTATTATATTTTCCCATGTGATAATTGTTGCTGTGCCTCAAGGACACACAGAACTGTTCCAATGCATCAGATGGGGATCGTTTATTTTCTTGTCAGGCAATTTCCCTGGAGGTGACAAACCAATCATGCTTCTGGTATCACTTCTTGAACTGAATCTGTGGCCCCACTCTTCAGGATCTGTAATAGGCCTATCAGTTCCGATCACCAAGATGATACAACCTGAGGTTTAAATGTCAGGTGTTAAAGCGCCCAATTTACAGCACTATATGCTATACAAAGATAAAGAGATGAAAGGAACTGAAGTGAGGGGAGGAGTTCTTCGGAGAAAATAGGAGCTGAAGTCAATAGATTGAGAGGAGAGATTATAGGAAATAAGGCTGGTATTACCAAAGGGCCTGAATACTGAAAACCCACAGAATTATCTCTTTTACTGCCTATTGTGTTGATATGTAAGAGCTTAAGACATTACATATACACTAAAAAGAGCTGGGCCCCGAGACACATTTTTATTCCAATCCATGCAACTGCACATTACGACTCGAAAGCTACATCTCAATTACTTCTAAACTCTATATTTGAATGCCGACTTTGAACTGAATCTTTGACTGCCAGAAACATGATCCACTTTTGTGCCTTGGCAGAACATCACTCAGCAATGGCAAAGCCAAACTTTTGGACTTAACTAGCATGCAATTATATCCCTTTATTTTCTGTATCTTTTTGGTGATTTTCTTTTTCTTTCTTCTTTTTTTTGTGTGTTTTTCAATACTGTATAATCACAAATTTACAAAAGTGATAATTTGCTACTTGTTATTTCCCTTTAGCTCCAACAAGGAGAAAGCTGTGTTTATTCAATGGATCCAAGATCTTTAATGTCAAAGTGGTTCAAGATCTGCCATGAAAATTTGCTTTTCTGATGCATTTGGGGATTGCCTGCAATGATCCTGCAAGACCTCTGGGGCCAGCCTATCGGGAGGATTAACTCAGAAGATATCAGCAAAAACACAAGGGAGAGAGGTCGATTGGCCCTGACACCTACATGGTGGCTTCTGAGTGGAGTGTTTACTTTTGCATGTTTTTAAATGGCTCTATATTTTTAACTTAGTATGTTTTTAATTTTGTATTTTTAACTTGCTATACGGATGTGATGTTTTCTGTTTTTAAATTTGTACTGTTTTAAAGGATCTTTTGTGAGCCACCTTGGGTCCAATTTAAGAGAAAGATGGAGTATAAATTAGGCAGATAGATAGATGGCTGGCTGGATGACAGGGAAAAGAGGAAAGAGCGGCCTGTGGTGTAAGCATGTAGCTAACTGTTTCATGTCTGAGCAAGAAAAGGAATTCCAGGAAAACCTTGTAGGAAACCAGGGGCTGCCTATTCAGATGTGTTAGGTTTTCAGTTCTTTTGAAAAGGATTGGACGGCTGGGAATGGCAATATATGGAGTTGGAGAATATTGTGTTTTTACATATGGACCTGTTGAGCATGTTGTTGTTTTTCCCTCTTGCATTCAGCGGCATCCCTGCACCAGTTGTCACCTGGGGCAGGGAGGAGGGGACAGGGCTTCCAGGGGTGGAACTTGTGGGGCCAGGAATTCTGGGGGCCAGGGCTTCTGGGGTGGCATGTACTTCCTCCCACTGTGCTTCCAGTTGAATTTGCTTGATATACCTTTAACTACCTTTTCTCATGCAATATTCCTCCCCCCCTTAAAGAATTTCACTTCTTAAAAGTTTGCTTTATTACTTGAGTGGGAAGATCTGGCCACAGATCTCTATGACAAGGAATACCAGGGATACAGTAATTTTTTTCTCTCTCCCTGTAAACATAAAGGAGAGGGGGAGGGTGTTGAGCCTTACATTTTCTGTACCCCAGATAAAGAAAGGAAGATTGACTTTCCAAGGGCTTGATGGCACTACACTGGGAAGAGATGGGCAAGTCTAGGCAAAATCCAGCCAAACGCCAGTCCCCTTTTTGCCACAGTCCCACAAGGAGGCTAACTATCTGATGTCATATTTCCTAATAATTTGAGAAAGTATTGAAAACTATTTTTCAGTGTTTTCAAACCAACTATGTTGGAAAGACATTTTGGCATTCCATATATGAACTGGGCACGTCTGTGTGTTAGGGAAGAGTTAGGAAGTGTATTATTGATGCTACTGTTGTAATTTTTTTTAACAGATTGAAGAAACAGATTTGTTGTTTGCATGATGATGATTTTGAAAGTCATAAACAGCCTTCCTCATCATGGATGCACAGTCTTAAATAACTGAATCAGTGTTTAATTTCAAGTCAACTTGGTTCAAAGGTAGACAAAAGCCAGATGCAAGCTAAAGATATTATTATAATTTTTAAAATAGTTCTGGATTTCTCATACATACCATACGAAACATAGAAAGCCTGATAATTTCAGCTGTGAATTTTGGAAAGCTTTGCTACAATCAAGCTATCCTCTTCAACCATTATTCACTAAGCTGCTAGAAAGAACAATTAGATTCTGCACATTCTGAAGCAAGTTGAAAGGGAGATGAAAGAAGAGATATCCTCAGTTTCACTTACAGTATTATTTCCTGAGATATTCTTTTGGAGAGAACAGTAATTTAATGTAGTATTCTATGATAAAGACCATAACAATGGAAGACAAGGGGGCTACATTAGCCCTCTAAGAGACCTTGTAGGGTGCACCTCCCCACGCAAAGAAATATGTTTTAATTGTTGTTCAAGATGACCCAGGGTCCATCTAGGAAGTATGGGGGCATTTTTGTCCCTATGCTTTGTTTTTGGGACCCCATGGTACTCAGAAATCACTTCCTACTTTAGAAAAAGTCCTTTTCTTGGCTTATAATGATCTAAGTTCCCCCAAAACATGGTGGAAATGTTCCCTGCGTTCCCTAGATAGCTTCCGGGGACTTCTGAAGCAAAAATGGTTGGGGTGGATCTTTTAAAAACAAGAAACAAAACCATTTACCATATCTAGGCGGCCTGTGAGCCAAAAGAAGTCCAACACTTTCCCCACCTCTTCTTTATATCACCCTACCTTTACCTTTTTTAATCCTAACTCTAGATATGTTTCACTATGGCCTCTATCCTATCCTACCCCACCACACCCCAATTAACCTGCCCAATAGTAGTGTTGGTTGGAGATAATAGGAGTTGTAATCCAATACATTTAGGGAAAACTAGTCTAAGCTCTTAGGAGATCCCCTTTAAAATGTGGGCATTGACATCAACACCACCAATCCCAGCTAAGTCTATGATTTTGTATATGATATTAAATATGGAAAATTGAGGTCACATTGCCTCCTCGGTCTTTTGTGCTTTATTCCCAGAACTCTCACTTGTAAGAGAAACATACTTGCTTCCCTCCATTCGTGCACTAAATTTTCTAAGTAGAAAATGTGAGTGTGACACATCTTAAAAGATAACTATACAAGAGTTCCTTCTTTTTGTCTCCCTTCTCCCCCCCCCCACCTTTTTACTATTTTGGTCAGAAGAAGGATTAAGGGAAAGAAAGATAAAAGGGAACGAACTTAGATACATATAGCTGCAAAATAAATCTTAGATTTCCTGATGAAATATTGTATTTAGGTGGGATCCTCAGTTTTCAGAAGATCGATGCATAATCCTATGAAAGTTTAATCAGAGCTCCTACTATTTTCAAAGAGGCTTATTCCAAACAATGTAAAAAGGGAGGGGCATCAACAGAAAAATAAATATAAGGGAGTAATATCAACTCTGTGTTGTACCATTCCTCTCATTCTCAAAATGATGTCCTTGTTTAAACACATTCTGCCCCTCAACCCTATTCAGAGCAACAGCTAAGGGATCAGTAAAGCAGAGTGAAAACAGGCATACGATTGTACTACCCATACATGTGACTGTGATGGAACTATCTGTATTTCACTCATTTATTTTCTCTTCTCTCCTCATTGTCCATCTGATAAACTGTATGCTCATTGCAGAGCAAGAACCAGTTCTAGTTTTGCTCATATTGTAGAAATGTTTCCATCATTAGTTCTGTAATTAAAAAAACAACAACCCAATAACAGCTATCTAATTTCCTTAATTTCCTCTCTCTCTCTCTCTCTCTCTCTGCTTTATAAATATCTGCTTTCTTGCTACGCATACAAACATAGACACAGTCACATATACACTTCTCCCACCTATCTCTTCAGTATCATATTTCTTGGACTCTTTTGACTCTTCCTGATTGAGGAAAATGGAATGTGGGTTATTTTACCTCAAGAAGAATTTCCATATTGTTAACTGCCTAGACTAGCTCTTGATGTAATGAAATTTGATTATTGAGCACGGCTGTGGTAAAACTGGATACCACTGGGGCCCAACGTCCATTTTGATGGTTCAATAAATCACTTTGTCCAAAGTAGCTGTAACTCTCTGAAATCCTGCCTGCTAATGGACAGAAGGTTAAAGTCTTCCTCTCAGTGTGACAGGGGTAAAAAAACTCTTAATAGCTGAAGCTGACAATAAGACTGACACCCCATTCTACTTTTAAATGCAAGCCCTTTGTGCACATGCACCCACCCTGAAATGCCCTGGGAATATCTGAAGCAAGAACCCTTGTCTGTAAAAGAAATATGATTAATTATTCACCAGGCACCTTAGGAGTAACAGACACATTACAGGCATTTGGAGTATAACAGGCATCGACCCTAAAGAGGGAAGACTGAGTTACATTTAGACATCGTAAGATGGCTAATAATATGTTCCTCCCTATTAGAAATAGGGAGAAGAGAAAGTGTAACAGTTTAGTAGTGAGGGGGATTACAGAGATATCTACTTTGTTTGAATATGTGCACATATCTTGTCACAACGGATTACTGAGAGCAAAGCTCTGGTAGAATTCTAAAATCAGCTAGGCAGATGTATTTGCAGTTTACAGATCTTGCTTGTTATTGTGTGGTGTCACGCAGAAAAAAAAAAAAGGGGGGGGGGAATGTACTAGCGTTGAGGGAATGAAATTACTGCTGTGTGCTCTATATTAGCAGCCAAGGTATGCTAGGCACAGAAATGACATGTTCTAGGCCCATAGGGCTAACAGCGGAAGCCAAAAGAACAGGACAACAAGGGGAGGAAAAGCTAGGACTTAAGAAGGAGCAGTGAGTATGTGATATGAAAAAATTATCTGGTAGGAGAGGTGTTTGCTGAAAAGGTTTTGGGAAGGGATTTTAGATACGCTGCAAGGAAATTTGTTCATTTATTTATTTGATTTATACTGTATATTGTCTTTCTCCCAGAGTTGGGATACAAGGCAGCTTCCAACACAGTTCAAAACATTCCAGTAAAACACAATAAAATATACACTACAGAATGCAGATTAAATTAATTATACTAGCAGAGCAGCAATTTTTTAACAAAATTAAATAACACAGTGATTTTAAAAATAGTAAAATTTTCCAAAGTCTAGTGCATTAGTTTTAAAACCTCAGATTGTAAAACCAAGGCCCGTTTGAAAAGCAAAGTGACAGCAAGAAGTGGAATTGACATCTTTTGGAAGAAGGAACCACCACCAAGTGGCCGAGAAGGAGTTTTTTGTGGGTTTTTCGGGCTATGTGGCCATGTTCTAGAAGATTTTCTTCCTGACGTTTCACCAGCATCTGTGGCTGGCATCTTCCTGTCTTCCAGGTGTATCTCTGAATTGATGGGACATAGAGAAGGGCCTTTTCTGTAGATTTCAAAGCCTAGGGAGACTTACATGGGAGAGTATATTGATCACACACATACACACATGAACCCAAAAGAATGCATCCACTGCTTCATAACTGAGGCACCTTAGAGCCCCTACATTGTTAGCTGGTGAGTGGGGGTGTTAAAATAATGGAGCAAGGTGGGTGACAGGATCCCAGGGATAAAATCTGTGTGATCAACCTGGATGACACAAACTGTCACAGGTGTTATCAGAATATTGGTGATACCAAACCCCAAATCTCTAGACTGTACATCCAAGCTGTTCTAAGTAGATATTAAATACCATGAAGGATAAGAAAAAGCTGCAAAGAATATTAAAGATCAATGGCCAATTTGTCCAACAGGAATCCCCCAGCAAAACCTTTTAAATACTTCCTTTGAAGAAGGAATGAAGCCACTGCAAAACTATTTCTTCAGCTCCCATCCCTGAGAGGTGGTGAACAAGGATACCATGGTCAATGATATTCAAACCCCCTAAAAAGTCCAGCAGAAACAGGGCACATTCCTCCTACTTGCTCCACCAAGGCAACCAAAGCCATCACTACCTCATAACCAAGTCAGAATGAAGCCAGACAGGAAAATCTTTTCATAAAATTCATTTCATCTAGGAACCTGTGCAGAAGAGAGGCCAACACACATTCCAGAACTTGGTGAAAAATTGGAATATCGGATTGGATGCTAAGTAACTAAAGCAGAAGGGCCTCACAAAAATGGCCTCACAACCACTTTTTTTATGGCATGTTGCCTTGCTGAGAAGAGGCATTCACAGCTCCCTGCAGCTCCCTTTATCTGGTTTGCCATTTCTGTCCCACTCCAGCTGTTTTTATAAGCTAGGAAGGACAAGGATTCAGAAAACATGTGGCCGGAATCCAATATATTTTTCAGATTACAGTAAATATGTCCCTAAACATGATGACAGTGACATAACATCATAATGTTCCCAAAATCTCACAAGGAAGCATTCTGTTAGCAACTGCAATTTCTTACAATACTTATTTCTTAAATATTGCCCCCTCTAAATTTTCTTACACTGTCCACCAAATAGTTATCTTCTTACCCACATGATTATTAGTCGGTGGCCACTTGCACATCGTCAAAAAGAAGAAATGCATCACTAAAGAGGACAGGACTTGCAGAAAATTTGAATTTGTTAATTTCTATGTTTAGATGCATGTCATAGTTAAGTCACTTTCCCAGTTCCCCATGGATAAATTAACCAGGATTAACAATATCCTACATGATAGAACTGCTAGACCCCTTCTGTCCAACTCAGTAGGTGTTCACACTTATACTGTACGTGTGTTCATACTGTATGTGTGTACATAAATATACACATACATATACATAGGTTGACATGTTCATTATCTCTTTACTTGTGTAATTCCGGATTTGTACTCAAGCACAAGAATCTTCTTAAATTCAGAGAGGAGAGTAAATGCATAGCATGACTAGAATCAACAGATGTATAGTTGAATACATGTTTACTCTGTGTATGCTGTAAGTGTAGTAGCCCCCTACAGCTTGCCTGGAGCACAATTCCTTGTGTCCCTAAGGAGCTGCCATAGGAACGTCTGAGAATAAGAATGATATTTTGTGTGTGAGAGAGAGCAGGAGAGTAATGCTGAGAGAAAGTGGAATATCGGAGAGGAGAGAAAGCAAGCAAGGTGAACACAGGGACACAGTGCATGAATAAATGGTATAGGCACTATATTTGCCCATTGACTATAATAGTGCCTTGCTTTCCTGATCTACTCTACTCTGCTTACAACATACAAAAATGTTTATGATCGTTAAGCTTGCAGCAAGTTTGTTAACAAAAATATGCTTCTCATTTATGTTGAAACTGAAGAAAATTGTAGTAGGAAAAGGGTAGATTTAATTGTTTTTTCTGACAAGGATAAGTCGAACCCATGGTGTTTTGTTGTTTGCCTCACAGATACAGCTTTCCACTATTGTTAAGGTATGATGTTAAATACTTCAAAGGCATAGGAGCAACTTATACTGCTTGAGCAGCTGAGAGTTGTAATCCATCAAATGCTCTGACAGTACATTATCAGAGAGATTTCTGGTGGAGGAGGGTATTTTATAAGAACTTTTAAAAATTCAAGTGACCCAGGTATATTGTCTGATCAAATGATGACAGTCTAATTTACATTAGCGTGAGTACAGGAGAAAATAATACTCTACTGTCAAATACATCCATTTTAGAATGTTTTCTTTGCAGTTGTTTATAAATGGGGCTATCAGCAAGATGTCCCTTATCCAAAGAATTTAACACTAGAATTTTAAATGGAGAAAACATATTCCAGAAATATGGTGATAAGGAAAGTGCAGTCCAAGGGCTCATGAAGCTTCCCATGAAGGTACAGCCTGCTATTACCACCACTTCCACTAATTTTTCTCTTTCTTTATTTTAAAAAAGGGCTCCCCCATGCCCTCTACGGACTAGGTAAGGAATTATTCGTTACTATTTTTTTCCAAATTTGGCAAAATTCCCTGTCCCACAAGTTGTTTTAGGCTTGGAGGAGATTCTTTTCAAAACTTAAGTGAATTTCTTTTGGGGAGGAAAAGGCTGTCTCATAATCCTAAATCATGTCCACGGGGACCTGACAAAATTGCCCCACATGGTTCCTAGAGGGCACAAGGGAAGCCCCATGTTGTTTCTCAGTTTCTCTGTTTTCCTGCTTTTAGAGTGTTGCGGCATCTCCCAGTGTTTCCCAGTTTTGCAAACTTTGGGAGCAGAAATGAGGGGTGTGTGTGTGTGTGTGTGTGTGTGTGTGTGTGTGTGTGTGTGTGTTAGAATACTTCCTCTGTCCCAGTTTTCAACTGTGAACTAGTGAAGGGTATAATTCAAAGATATGGCCATGTTAGTCTGTAGAATCAGTCTGTAGATCATGTGTGTGTGTTTTTGTGTGCCTTCAAGTCATTTCCAACCTACGGCAACCCTAAGGTAAACTTATCATGGGTTGTTTTTGTTTTGTTTTTTGGCAAGATTTGTTCAGAGGAGGTTTGCCATTGCCTTCTCCTGAGGCTAAGAGCATGTGACGTGCCTAAGGTCACCAATGAGTTTCATGGCCAAGCAGGAATTGAACTCTGGTCTCCAGAACTGTAGTCTAACACTCAAACCACATAAAGTCCTTCCTGGGCAATAGTTCACTCCATGCATTTGAGGAAGTAGACCAAGACTACGAAAGCTTATACTTTCTTTCACACAGTTAGTCGCAAAGCTGCTACAAGATCCCTTCACATACAGATATTCCAGACTAACACAACAACATCTCTGAATTTTACACCCTGTTAAAAGATTGTTTCACCACAGTTAGCTAAGCCAAAGTCCTGTCTAAATAAAGAGGTCTTTCCCTGCCAGAAGAAGGAGGGCTGTTAGGGGGCCTACCAAGCCTCTCGCATGAGGGAGTTCCACAATTTGGGATCTGCCCCAAGAAAATGAAAGAGTCTTCTCAGGGGCAGCTCCCAAACTCCTATGTCCTCACCAAACGCATCTGCAGATTATGGTGGCAGGACTCAGAGAAAGCCTTTCCCCTCTCCCAAACAAAGATTTTAAAAGTCAGACAGGTTCATGACACCTCTAAGCGACTTTCCTTTCAGTTCTAAATTGATCCTCTTTGTTCTAAAGTTTTACATCAGTATTTAATGATATAATGCTTTTAAAGAATGGAAAAATGAATTGTTCAAGTTTGCCTCGAAGGCATCCATTAATTAAGCTGAACTAAGAACTCTATAAATAGCACTATTAAATCATATTATCTCCCGGGCTTCCTTCCCCTTTTATTTACATGCAACAAGAATTGGGACTTTGTAGACTCCCAGGCCATTCTGTGAATATGCTAGAAATGTGCAGGTCACCAATATGTACACAATGCAACTGGTTTATTGTTTAAAATCTTTTTTATTAAACATAGCCACATAACTTTTTAAAGGTACAGTGGTACCCCGGGTTACGAATGTAATCCGTTCCGCGGCGCCATTCGTAACCCGAAATCTTTCGCTAGCCGAAAAAGCCATAGGCGCTAGCGCTAAAAGCCGCGATTTCGTGTGAAAAAGCGCCGAAAAGCACCAAAATTTTTTTCGTAAGCTGAAAAAAAAAACGTAACCCGAAACAGTTTTTTCCTATGGGATTTTTTCGTATCCCGGAAATTTCGTAACGCGGTGATTTCGTATCCCGGGGTACCACTGTAACGGTTTTCCCTTGACAAGATTGTCTAGTTGCATCCAACTGTAGGGGGCAGTGCTCATCTCCGTTACTAAGCCAAAGAGCCAGCATTGTCAAAGACAACTCTGTGATCATGTGGCCAGCATAACTGCATAGAACACTGTTACCTTCCCACCAAAGTCGCACCTATTTATCTACTTGCACTTTTACATGCTTTCAAATTGCTAGGTTGGCAGAAGCTGGGACTAGCGATGGTAGCTCACCCCCATCACATGGTGCCTGGGCCTTGAACTGCTGACTTACTGATTTTTCGGTTATCAGAGTCAGTATCTTAGCTGCTGAGCCACCGTGTCCCATATAACCTTCTAAAGATATACCTAAAAATAACATACATAACAGCAGAATTACAAATTTAACAGCCCAGGTCCATCCCCACCTCCAGGAACACTCTAAACGGCTCTTTTCGGATCTGGGAGTTTTCTGACTTAAGAAAATGGCCAGCAGAATGCTCCTGGAAACAGGGATGGACCCGGGCTGTATTCGGGCAGCAAATTCGGTGGCAAAAACGTTCTGATAAGATCAGGATTTCACCGAAATCAGACTTTAAACTGGATAGAGGTACTGTATGCTGGTTTTAATAGCCAAGTGATAAGCTCCATAGTGAGATAGTTTTCTCTGAAAATAAATGTCTTATGACTGTGTCTGAGTAATAATTTTGGTATATATTAGGATGGGCTATATTTGGTTTTGTTCTGAAATGCTAAAAATCAAAGCATGGACACTTTTGAAAAGTCTAGGTGCATTAATAGGATAAACAAAATGGCTTTTATTTGTACTTATGTTTCAGCTGCAAAATGAAAACAAAATGAAAGCAAGACTGTGGCTTTCTCCACTGAACTCTAACTTTTCAGAAACATTATGAATATTTCACAGACCAAGTGGATATTAAAGGCTTACTGAAGATCCTTCAGAAAATACAAAATAAAAATATTTTTCATCTTACCAAAAAATGCTACTAAGCAGTTTTAATTTACTGTAATTATGGGATACAGGAGAAAAAAATATTGTATTTTTCTGAGAATGTTATTTAATCCTCTTCAGTGCAGAGCCTTGGGAAAAAACACATTTGGCCTAAGATTTACTTTTCCATGTCCTAAAACATTACTTCTTCAAATTCTAGTTCAATGTCACCTGATTCTCCAGTGAAATCTACAAACACAAGCAGCACTGTAGACCTTTTGGTCTGGTTCCATTCTTTCTTTCTTTTCAGCACATGCTAAGTTGTTTTTTAAGTGCTGGATTCTGCTGTTGCTTCCTCACCAAGTCCTTTTCAGTAGAATTGCTATCCTTTGTTCACTTGCTTTTATGATAGAGAAGCTGCACAATTATGTTGTCAAGTAGTTGGATTTCAGTTTTCTGTGCTGTTCTCCAAGATTTTTTTAAATTGAGTGATCTGACATCAAGTATGTAATTGTTGTAGTTAACTGCCTTTAAGTCGACTTAGACCTATGGCGACCCTATGAATGAGAGACCTCCAAGTCACTGTTTCCTCAACTATCCTGCTTAGCTCTTAAAGATGCATGGCCATGCCTTCTCTGATTGAATCTATCCATCTGTTATATGGCTTCTCTCTTTTCCTACGGCCTTCAGCTTTGCCAAGCATTATTGTGTTTTCCAGTGAGTAATTTCTTCCCATGATATGGCCAAAACACAACAACCTCAGTTAAGTCATCTTTGCTTCTAGGCAGAGTTTGGGTCTGATTTGCTCAAGAATCCATTTATTGGTCTTTTTAGCAGTCCACAGTATTTGCAGAATTCTTTTCCAGTACCACATGTCAAATGATTTTCTTCCTATCAGCTTTCTTCACTCTCCAGCTTTCACAATGCTATACTAGAAATGGCAAATACGATGGCAAGTACAGTCCTAACTTTAGTATTCAGTGATATAGTTTTACTCTTAAGCATCTTATCTAGTTCTTTCATAACTGCCCTTCCAAGTCCAAGTTATCTTCTGATTTCTTGACTGCAGTCTCTGCTCTGATAGATGATTGAGCCTACATTTGGAAAATGTTGAGCTATTTCAATATCTTTATCATCTACTTTAAAACTATGGAAGTCATTTGTGGTCATTATTTTTGTTTGTTTAATGTTTAGCTGTAAACCTTCCTTAGCACTTTCTGCCTTGACTTTCTTCAATAATCTTTCCTGATCTCCAGCATGTTCTGCTATTATTATGGTGCCATCTCCATGTCTTAGATTGTTGATGCTTCTTCACGCAGTTTTTATGCCTCCTTCTTCTAAGTCTAATCCTGTTTTTCATATGATTTTTCTGCATACAAGTTAAACAGATAAAGTGATAGAATACAGGCTTGTCTGATCACCTTGTCAATTGTAAACCATTATGTTTCTCCATACTCTGTCCTAATAGTAGCCTCTTGTTCTGAGTACAGAATATGCATCAGAACTATGAAATATTGTATTGCTATATGATCCCTATTTCTTTAACAGCAATCTGTAGGTTCTCATGATCTTTATCATCAAATGCTTTTTTATGGTCTATAAAGCACAGGCTGATTTTCTTTTGAAATTGCTTAGTATGCTCCATTATCCAGTATATGTTTGCTATATGATCTTAGTGTCTCTTTCTTTCCTGAATCACGCTTGAACATCTGGCTCCATATGTGGCAAAATTGTAAAATTTTATTGTAAAATTTTGAGCCACACTTTCCTTGCATGAGAAATTAATGCAATCGTCCTGTAAGTATTACAGTTCCTGATGTCTCCTTTTTTTGGAACTGGAATATATACTGAATGTTTCCAATCTCTGGGCCATTGTTTCATTTTCCAAATTTGTTACAGATTTTAATTAGAACTAGAGTAGATTCTGTCTCCAGCTCTATTGGGATGCCGTCACTTCCTGGTAACTTATTTCTCTCAAATGTTCTGAGTACAGCTGTCACTTCACGTTTTAAAATTGAAAGTTTGTCCTCATGTGGTTCTTCTTTAAATGAATCTGGGGCAGTACAAACTGGCACTTTGTGCCGCCCTGACTGCGGACTATGGCTGAATTAGGGCAGAGCATTTACATTCTCCGAGCCCTAGTTCCGTCGCACATGTGGCATTATGGCATGCACCCGTCTACAAGGGGTGCGCCATTATGATGCACAGGCAGTGCAGTGCCCAGATGGCACTGGCCAGAAGGGGCGTCATCATGGCGCACGAGTGCCACTATGGCGCCCCTTCCAGGAAGCGGCTTGTTAAGGAAAAAGCAACATGGGTTATACAGTATATGAAATAAAACATGTATGTGAGAGTCAGGGTGACTCAGCAGAAGCCAATTGAGAACCACACAGGTGTAAATGGTAATACAATTAACAAGTCCTAACTGCCAAGGACAAGAAATGTAAAGTGGATAATTGGACACACCTGACAATTGTTAAGTGGTCAAGGCTGAGATGATGAAATCATTAATTGTAGGATGAATCAAGAGAACCAATGAAAATGATGTACACGCCTACTGGGTGGAAACAGACAACAGTGGGTGGTACCATGCATTGACTATAATAATGATTATGCATCCCAATGTATTTTGTGGGTTGTAGAGTGGATAGTGAGGAGTAGAGTATTGTTGTGTTGGATAGTATTGGAGCTGTATATAGTAGAATAAAGTAGATCTTTTACATAAGACTACTGAGTTGTCTGGTGTCTTGGGTGAAGCTACAAGAACCAGCTGGATCCTGAAGAAGGGTGAAGACTTCTGTGGAAGCAAGAGTGAGAAGGCTTGGAGAGTTTGTCGGGGTCTTCAGCCTATTCTCTGTAACTCTTGCTAAGCTATAACCACTGGCCAAAACTGGTCAGCGCGGTGCACAACCAGGTGGTGAGTTCAAGCCAGAGGTGAAGAGCTACAACTCCCATCATCCCTACATTACAGTAGTTTCTTTTTGCTCCTGAAAAGGAGCGGATTGTTGCAGTGGTGTGTGGTTGCCACAGCAACGATCCAGGACTAAAAGGGGTGGTGTTTATCCGCCCATCTGTTGAGCCCCTCTGTCATCCATTTATCTCTCTTATAGAGTTATTCCCAGTATTGTTTCCATCATCCTTTATATTTCTCCTTGGTCATGTAATATATTCTCTGCTGGGCACAGAGCATCCCCACTCTTGGTTTAAATTTTCCCTTGATTTCTCAGATCTTGTTGAAGAGGTTTCTTGTTCTTTCTTTCTTTCTTTTTTGTTAGCTCGTATTTCATTGCATTGATTGTTATAGTAATTCTTTTTATTCGTGCACACAGGTCATGGTAATAGTTGACTATGCCACCAGGTACCCAGAGGCAGTGCCTTTGAGGCCTATGCATGCACCCCAGGTGGCCCAGGAGCTATTGACAGTATTTTTGCAAGTGGGGTTCCCCCAAATCTATTCTGACAGACACTTGCTTTATGAGCCGGCTGGTACAACAGCTGTGAAGTTGGTGGGGATACATCTTCTAAGAACGACAGTATACCACCCATAATGCAATGGGGCTGTGGAATGGTTTAATGCCACCCTGAAAGGGATGTTAAAAAAGTTTGTACTCAACCTCGGAAAAGGAGGGACCGGCTAATGTCCCCATTATGTCTTCCCTCACCAGGGCTCAAAAGGTACAAGTGCAGGAGCTTGTTCACAGGTTTCGAAAAGTGTTCTCCTCAATACCAGGATCCACTAAGGTGGTGCAACATAGAATTATCACCAAGCCAGGGAAGGTGGTGAGAGTGCCCGCTAGGCCCTGGCCTTGCCGGTTGCACAAAGTCATAAATGGATAAGATGCTGAAAATGGGAGTTATTGTAGAATCTAAACGTCCCTGGAGAAGTCCTCCTGTGTTATCCCGAAACCTGATGCATAGACTTTAGATGCCTTAATTCAGTGGCCAAATTTGACGCATATCCCATGCCGGGAGCAGATCACCTACTGGAAAAATTGGGGCGGGCCCAATTTTTGTTGTCATTGGACCTAACGAAAGAGTATTGGCAAATTGACATTCCAGAGGAAGTTAGAGAGAAGACAGCATTTGTTAAAATGCCCTTTGGGCTACATGAGGTGGCCGCCACATTTCAGAGATTAATGGATCGCGTTTTAGAACCAGTACAAGATTGCGTGGCTGCCTACATAGATGATATCATCATATTCAGCGAGATGTGGGAGGGACACTTAGACTATTTAGAAAGAGTGTTGCAGGAGTTAGAAAAGGCGAGGTTGACAGCAAATCCGGACAAATGTGCAATTGCCAGGCAGGAAGTAAAGTCCTCAGTTATGTCAAAGGATGGAAGGAGGGGAGGGGCGGGTCCCCCATCTGAAGACGTCAGACTCGAGGACCCAGACGGAGTTGCAGGGAAAGAGCAGGAGTCAGATGCAGGAGAGACAGCTGGTGCCAGGGTGGGGCCAGAGGTGGGGCTGGGCTTGGAGGTTAGAAAAGGGGAGGGCAAACTGGAATCAGGGGAGGAGGAGAGAGACAGGGAAAGCGCGCTACCCAAAGGACTGGAAACGGGCTACGAGGAGGAGATCATGGCACAGATATGGGACACCTGGTCTGCTGAAATAGGACGCCGCCATCTCCGCGGGAGGGCCAAAAAGGTGGGGAAGCGAGAGGGACCACCCTGTGGAAACCTTGGCCCTTAGATGAAATTGAGTGCCCTTACCAGACTCGCCCAATTATAGCTCCCGGCCCTCACCTGCTCTGGGATGTCCGTGGAAGGGGTTGGCCTAGGACCCAGGAGTCCCGGGGAAGAGTTATAGGAGAGGCTGCAGGCGGAGAGGAGGGGACCGACTCCAAGCCCTAAGCCAAAGTTACAGATGTGGGCGGTGAAGTAATGATGCAGTTGGTTTACTATTCTATTTTTAGTTTACTCTACCTTTTTCTGTTAGTAGTTGAAGGTCTGAGCCACAGTTTGCTCCTGGCCCTATTTTTGTGGAGAGAAGGGAGTTTCTCCATTTTCTACTTCCAGTTATGTAGTTTATTTGAGGCTGTTCAGTCTTCTAAGGACCATAAAGTCCTTTACAGTCCTACTGTGAACTGTAGTGAAAGCTCCTTGTTTTAGTGTTTCCTGCCTTGATGCAGCTTGATGACTCATGCAAAATTGCCACTTAATTGACCAATAATGATAATGATAATAATAATAATAATAATATAAAACATAGTTTGGATTTCAGCCATAGACCTGAATCTTGTCCCACTGTTTAGCACAGCAGCAAAAAGGAGGCAAGATGCTTCTACATGCTAAGTTTTTGCCCATTCACAGAATCCACAGCTCTGCTACTTTTTAGAAATCTAAATCCACACCAACCCAAAGTTTCCCAGTGCAAGAAAAAAACACAAGGGGAGGGCACAGAAAGAAATTGTATGATTAAAAATATCACAACTAGGGGAAGTAGTAAGAGCCTGGCATTTCCCTGGGACCATCAGTAAAAGGTACAGTCTAGACTTTTAAATGGGTAATATGTGCTTCATACAATTTTCTTTTTGTTTCAGAAGTTTAGAACTCCACAGAGAACCATATAAACACTGGAAGATAAGCCTTGTAAATACTACTGAAAAACAACCTTTGCTGGGATTCATTACTGAAATAATGTTTTCTTTTCCCTAATCCAAATGTATTTGATATTTGTATTTGTATTTCAGTCTCAATTGAACAGTTGACAGGCATTTCATAGTAAGGTTAAGAGGCTCTGGTGAGGTGGTGGGGCAGAGGAGCCTTCAGATTCAAGTTGAGGTAAATATTGTTGCAGAAATGCCCCAAAATCATGAGGATGCAGTGATTATTTATTTATTTATTTCATTTCTATGCTGCCTTTCTCCCCAAAAAGGGGCCCACAATAGTGTGATAACACACTATCCAGAACTTTGCTGGGTCTACCATTCAGCATAGACCAGTAATCTCTTCAGATGATAGATGCTGGAGACCAGTGGTAGTTGCCTTCTAGCTGCTCTCACAAATGTGGCCAGATGTTTCCTTTTGTTGGAAGATAGAATGGTGTATACCAGACACCCTGCTCCGGGACCCCTAAATTATCCTGCTGACTCTGGTGTACTGGAGGCTGCTATTCCTGCATGGAGGGGTTGGACTAGAGGGCTCTTGTGGTTGCTTCCAACTCTGTGATTCTATGATTTTATTATTGTGTCACTGGGTTCAGATTCTGCCACCAGCTCAGTCTGCTTCTGAATGTGGACTAAGGCAGTCATTTTGTCCTTCTCCTCATCCAGCAAAAGGACTTGTACTCATTGTGATTATGCATGTGATGGAATCCTGGAATTTGTAATTTTGTGAGGTACTCTGCTAGCAAGCTCTAGTGCTATAGTTCAGGAGAATGAACTAGAGCTCTCTGGCAGAGGAATTTAAGAAACTCACCAAATTAGGAGGATCATGACCAAGTTCTGTTATGTAGGACATAGTTCCTTTTGCATCCCCCCCTCATTTCCTCTCAGGTTCACAGCAGTGCAGCCAGAGAGCAGTCTTGCCTCACCAACCATAGATGCCAGGATCCCATGGGACTAAGCTATGAGAGTTAAAAGTGTACATCTCTGTCTGTCTTAAGAGGGAAATAGCAAAAACCCAGCACAATTAAGTTTATCACATGGCCCCTGGAGAATGGACCTGGTGTGGAACGGAAGGGGGTGGGAAGGGAATGGGGATATCACCTGTTTTATCACATGCGAGAACACCGCCGATGCTGCCAGAAGTCTCTGTTCCATTCCAAATCCATCCCCCAGAGACTTATTTTCAGGAACATGCAGCATCAGTGGCATTCTCACGTGCAATAAAACAGGTGTTATCCCCTTTCCATTCCCTTCCCGCCCTGTTCCATTCCACGCCAGGCCCATGTAACTGTCTCAGTGTTCATTTGGTTACAATATACAGCAGGCCCTCCACATTCGCTGGGGTTAGGGTCTCAGGGCCCCCATGAAAGTGGAGAAACTGCCAATTAAAAAAACCACTATTTTTTTTATTTGATATAAAAAACCAGCTATTTACATGATTTATACGATTATACATTATAATATATATAATCTTTACCAAAGTTTTCTTAACAGTCAATTACTTCCTTAGCCCATAATTCTAATTTGTGATTTATACATCCTTATCGTCGGATTCTTTAAGACTTACACTCACATTCCTTTTTAGTCTATAAAGTCCTTCTGAAGAGTTCTTAAACTATCGATTTAGACTAAATTTATTACTTGTTACTATTATTCAATCCTCCATGCTTTTCAATATCAATGAACCCCCTCCTTAAACCACTTAGCTTTACAAAATTGAATTATTGAGAACCAATCCTTCTCAGCCCTATCAATGTTTTTGTTTCTTAAATATAAAGTCAGTTTATCCATCTCTATCATGTCCAAGAGTTTCTGAAGCCAAAGATCTATATTTGGTATTTCAGGCTCTTTCCAATATTGAGCAACAAGTATTCTTGCAGTTGTTATCATGTATAGTATTAATTTACCAAATTTTCTTTCTATATCTCTTGGGATTTTATTTGTCATGTTTAATAAATAGATTTCTGGTCTCAGTTCAAACTTAATGTCCAATATTTTTTCAATTGTCAAGTGTATTTGTTTCCAATATTTTTCTAATTTAGGGCATCACCACCAAACATGCATCCAAGATCCTCTAGCTGAGTTACATTTCCAACATTTATTTGATTTTTCCTTGCTTATAAAAGCTAACCTATTTGGAGTCAGATACCACCTGTTCTCCATTTTCCAATAATTTTCTCTCAAAGCTTGAGATTGGGTAAATTCTTTTGTTTTCTTCCTCGCGTGCTTCCAGCTCTCCAAATCAATAACATTTCCACAATCCGTAGCCCATTTGATCATGGCATCTGTAACTACCTCTTGTTCTTGGTCTAGTTTCAGCAAGAATTTATATAATTTTGATGTTTTCTTTTTTTCCTCACTAAGTAATAATTTATCAAACTCTTCCATTTTATTGTTGATTCCAAATAACTTTACATCCGTTCTGAAACGTTCTTTAAGTTGTGTATACGAAAACCAATTCACTTTCATGTCTAATTGGTTTAGTTCCTCTATTGATTTCATTCGGGGAATATCATCTTGCCTTTTAACTATCAAGTCTTCATATTTCAACCATCTCTCTGTTGTTTCCCATCGTCCAAGAAAAGCTTCTTGTGGGGAGGTCCATAGGGGCAGTTTCCTGTAAATCTTTTTCTTTATTTTTTCCCACGTTGTTAATAAGGATCCCCTAATTTCATGTTGTAAAAATTCTTTGTGGATTTTTGCTTTCCCATAACATGTATATGCGTGCCAACCGAATCTATTGTTAAAACCTTCTATTTTTAAAGTGTTTTGGTTTTCAAGTTTTATCCAATCAGACATCCAATTTAATACATTTGCTTGGTAATATAATTCTAAATTTGGCACTCCCGCTCCACCATCTTCTTTGAAATTTGTCATAGTTTTCCAATTGATTCTTGGTTTTTTATTGTCCCAAATAAAATTTTTAATTTCTCTGTGCCATTTCTTAAATGTCTCTTCTTTAATAACGATTGGAATCATCTGAAATAGAAAATTTATCCTAGGAAGAACTATCATTTTGATTGCTTCAACTTTCCCTGAAAGAGAAATATCTAATTTAGACCAACTGTTAAAATCCTTCTTGAATTCAGCCCAAAGTTTTTTATAATTGTTTTCAAAGAGGTCCTTATTTTGATTTGTTAACCAAATCCCTAAATATCTTATCTTGCTTTTAACCATGCACTATTTTTTTACCCAAGAAAACACGTCTCTAGTAATCTCTAGATCTGTGGGTTTTTCAGGCTATGTGGCCATGTTCTAGAAAATTTTCTTCCTGATGTTTCACCAGCATCTGTGGCTGGCATCTTCAGAGAATGCTTTGCCTGGAAAAATTTGGGTGTATATATACTGTGTGAGCCTGGGAATGCAGGAGTGATTTGCATGTGTATTGTTCAGTTGCTGATGGCAGGCCTCAGGCTGGGAAGCTAATGCAAAAGAGGATTAATGTCTGCTAATTGGTGATCATTATCTGCTGGGAAAGTCTCTGACTCTGAATGGTTTCCTCTTTGCATTTGCTGAGTCCTTTTCCAGAAGACATCACAGCCCTGTTCAAACATTGCCTCAACACAAGCTATTTCCAGTGGGACAATGGATTCTATGATCAGAGAGATGGGGTAGCAATGGGAAGCTCTCTAAGCCCTGTTATAGCAAACTTTTACATGAAGCATTTTGAAAAGCAAGCCCTGGAAACAGCACCGAAAAAGCCCACAACTTGGTTCCGATACGTGGATGACACGTTCACCATTTGGAGCCATGGAGCAAAAGATCTGGCTGTGTTCCTGAACCATCTGAGCAACATCCACCCCAACATCCAATTCACTATGGAAAAAGAAAAGGAAGGAACACTGCCATTTTTGGATATCCTTGTCATCCGCAAACCGAACCTACGTTTGGGTCACACAGTGTACAGAAAAACCACACGTACAGACCAATACCTGCACAAGAACTCCAACCATTACCCAGGACAAAAAAGAAGCACAATCAAAACACTGGTAGACCAAGCAAAACACATCTGCAAACCCCACTTCTTGGAAGATGAACTGAAGCACTTGAACCAGGCTCTACAGGCCAATGGTTATTCCAGCTCAGACATCAGAAGGGCTGCCAGGCCCAGGAAAACCCAGAGAAGTGAAGGCAAGTAGCCACCCAAAGGGAAGGTATTTTTACCATACATCAAAGGAGTCACAGACAGAATAGGCAAAGTGGTGAGGAAGCATAACCTGCAAATGGTTTACAAACCGATGAAGAAAATCCAGCAAATGCTTCGCTCAGCCAAGGACCAGAGAGACCCCCTCACAGCCGCAGGAGTTTACTACATACCATGCAGCTGCGGAGAAGTCTACATAGGGACCACCAAATGCAGTGTGCAAACAAGAATCAAAGAACATGAGAGACACTGCAGACTGGACCAGCCAGAAAAATCAGCAGTAGCAGAACATGCCACAAACCATCCTGGGCATAAAATACTGTTTGAAAACACTGAAAATCTGAACCATGCCAACCACTATCATGTCAGGATGCACAGGGAAGCCATTGAAATCCACAATCGTCTGGATAATTTCAACCAGAAAGAAGACACCCTTAAAGTGAACAAAATTTGGCTACCAGTCCTGAGGAATAGCAAAATAAGGACTCAGCAAATGCAAATGGGAAACCATTCAGAGTCAGGGGCTTTCCCAGCAGATAATGATCACCAATTAGCAGACATTAATCTTCTTTTGCATTAGCCTCCCAGCCAGAGGCCGGCCATCAGCACAGAACAATACACATGCAAATCACTCCTGCATTCCCAGGCTCACACAGTATATATGCACCCAGTTTTTCCAGGCAAAGCATTCTCTGAAGATGCCAACCAGATGCTGGCGAAACATCAGGAAGAAACTTTTCTAGAACATGGCCACATAGCCCGAAAAATCCACAAAAAACATGGATGCCGGCCATGAAAGCCTTCAACTTCACAATCTCTAGATCTTCTAGTGCACCTCTATGGTCAACTTTCACTAGATGTTGGCAACAGAATCATACTGGAGGGCCTACAAATGCCTAGAGAAAGATTTTCTCTTGGAATCTCTAGGTCCTCCATCATAGCTTTATGATCACTTTCCAGCAGAGTTGCGCTGGAGGACCTAGAGATTCCTAGAGAGAACATATTAATCAAATCCGTGAATAATCAAATCTACAAAAGTCAAATCCGCAAATGCAGAGTATATTGAAGTATTGCAATCATAACAATGTTAACATATCACTATCTTTCCTTGAAACAGATTGTTTTCACTATGTTAGTTAATGTACCAAATCCCAGCTACACTAGGGAGGTTAAGATGCATGACAAACGTTCAGTGGTGCAGACAAGCTGTTAGTCCATAACTGTTATAACTATTCTATAGTGTCTATAGAAATAGAAAACCCCATTTATATCCATATAATTTAAAAAGATGTGACTCCTTTCTGCCATGAATCATTATTTGCTGCCTTCATCACTCTTTAAAGTTCCAGAACCACAGGTTAAACAGTAATGCAAAAAAATAAGTGATCTACATTGTATGTTAAAGGGCCTGTTTAATGCAGTAGTCCACCCATGTGTAAAATGTTTGCATCTTTCTTATCTCTTGCAAAGATACAGGAAACCTGGTTGCTGGGATGTGAAGACCAGTAGGTCAAGCAAGGAGATCTTGCCAAATATCCTATACATGCTTCAGCCAGGTTTACAGCACTTAAAAATTAGAAACATTATGACATTGCTATAAAAGTGAAGACCTGAACAGATGGTGACTGACTAGATTGGCAGGTGTTGACAGGCAGGAGAGGAGGTCCACCCCCATGGGCCTAATTTGGCATGTGCAAGGAGACCCCAGAACACCAAGCTCAAAAAGTCACCCTCTCTGTGGAACAGACACCTGTCTGCAAGGCATTCTGGGAGCCCCTATCAGATGTTCTGTAACAAGCCCAGTTACAGAATATTTAACTTCATACTTGTTTAGGACAGCTGAACAGTATAGTAAAGTGCTCACCTAGGACTATGGAAACATGGGTTCAGATTCCCACTAGGCTGCATCTACACTGCAGAATGATTGCAGCTTGACGCCCCTTTAGCTGCCATGACTCAATGCTATGGAATTCTTGGATGTGTAGTTTCGTGAGATATTTAGCCTTCTCTGTGCTCTGGTGCCACGACAAACTACAAATCTTAGGATTCCATGGGATGAAGCAATGACAGTTAAAGTAGTGTCAAACTGCATTAATTCTACAGAGTGACAGCAGATCAAGAAGCTCACCTTAGATCTGTCACTGACTGAACCTACCCCAAAGGGTCAATCTGAGGATAGAAATGGGGAAGAGGATGATGTACACTCCTGGAGCTTCTTAAAGAATTTGAAGGTAATATAAACAAGTTCCTCATTCTCCTCCTACAAGAATATCAGGGATGGATGAATCAGTTTCTTATGTATTCAGTCATAAGTCTTTTCTTTTCAGTTTCAGCAACAATCTGAATATTTATTTTTAACTGCACTAAAACTGGGACCTAGTGTGGTGTAGTGTTTCGAGTGCTGGGCTAGGACTCTGAAAAATCTGTACTCAGGTTCAAATTTGTATTCAATCAGGAAAATTCACAGGGCTAGTCACACCCTCTCAGTCTTAGAGGAAGACAGTCGCAACCCTTGTCTGAAGAAATTTGTCACGTGAACCCAACAATAGGGTACCATAAGTTTGTACCGACCTTTAAGTCATATAATAAAAGCAAAAAGCCCAAAACCAACATAAACTTCCACATAAGTCAAAGCTGACTTGATGGCAGTTAACAACAATACTCATTTTGCATGTATCTCCCCCAATGTACTCATTTTAATACAGAATTAATATGAAGTTTTTGAGATGAAATTGCACTGCACAGTTTGGCACAGGAGTTTGAAGAATACCTTTGTTCCTAATCTGTGTTTTAGTTTGGGAAGTACACATTTGGTTGATTCGCTTAAAAATGCAGACCAAACAAAATTGTCTCCTATCCCTAAAAGAAACCAGCAATATTTTTATATCATAAAGCCTATAGGCAATGTTTTCCTCACCAAACAGAACGAATGTCTCTGATGGAATAGCATAATTTCTGCACCATCTGCCTAATTGCAACTGGCAGCAGCATGTTAAAAGTAACAAAAGACATTAGCAAGAAACTTAAGAAGTGTATGTTTACTTCTCACATATATTACATTTTGCTTCTTAATTAGTGCTCCAGCTTTTAATTACCACAGCTATTTACTGATCAGTTCATAAATATAAAATGCAGTAACATTTTCCAACTCAGCAAAATATTTTATTTCATAATATCAACCCACTCTTGTTTCTTCTGTGAATGAACTGATGTTTTTTTAAAAAATGTTTACATTTCCACAAATAATATACCCTGCATCTGGTTTCATATGCTGGAAGCATCAAGTGTGTGTGTGTGTGTGTGTGTGTGTGTGTGTGTGTGTGCGTGCACGCGCGCGCACGCACACCTTTGAATCACATGCCGATTTATCGTGGCATGGGAGGGCAGAATCTTTATTTGGAGTGGCAGTGCCCTCATTTCCCCTTGTATCACTTCATCCCTGGATCCCACACTCAGGCTGCATCTGCACGGCAGAAATAATCCAAGTTGACACCACTTTAACTGCTATGGTTCAATGCTATGGAATTCTGGGAACTGTAGTTTGGAGTGGCAACAGAGCTCTCTGAGAGGCTAAATGTCTCACAAAACTACAGTTCCTATACTTCTAAAGCACTGAGCCATGGCAGTCAAAGTGGTGTTTTCTGCTATGTGGATGCAGCCTCAGAGGAGTTAATCCAACTGTTAGTCCCAACTAGTATTGATTCATTGAAGCAATTGTTGAATGATAAGCCAACTCTTGCGTAAATCCCATTGACTTCAGAGATCTAACAGAGATCTCCCCCCTCCCTTTTGCACCTGCACTTTGGCTAGTTTTTGTAAGGTTTTTAATCTGTGTTTTTAATTCCTTGTTTTAATCTCTGATTTTGTTTTATATTGCATTGTTGATATTTATCGTTTGTTGCTCTATAATGTTGTAACCCGCCTTGATCTCATGGAAAGGCGGGCTAGAAATAAATGATTTATTTTATTATTATTTTAATTAGCCCAGTTGAATTTACTTATGTTTAGGTTATTGTTTTATTTGCTTGTTTTCTATAGTGCAAGCATGATGTAGTGGTTTGAATGTTGGACTATGACCCTGGAGTCCAGGGTGCAAATCCCCACTCCACCATGAAAACCCAGATGACCTTGGGCAAGTCACACTCTCTCAGCATCAAAAGAAGTCAAAGGCAAACTACCTCTGAACAAATCTTGCCAAGAAAACCAAAGTATAAACTAAATGACTTTAAAAAAAAAACTCCTTAAAAATTAATTATTCATCTATTTTTGTTGTTGTTGTTTAAGTCTGATTTTTTAAAAAATGTTTACATTTTTTAAATTACCATTTTTATTACTATTTTCCAACCTTCTTACGGGAACAACAATGACTGTTTGAATGTAAACATTTTAACTTTAACAGTTTATTAGCAGTTGTTAATTGTTAAATCAGTATCTAATGTCAATTGCTTCTTTTTAATCACTTCATTTTATATTGTAAGAAATGCCATTCAGAAACAAATCCATCAATTAACATAAGTTCAACTAAAACAACCTGCTTTAAAAGAGGACTTTTTAAAGACAATTATTTTTTTAAAAACTAATGGCCATAACATCTGAACTGCATTTTGCTACTTAATTTTCAGAATTAGTCCTATTTTGGCATAGTTCTACACGTTAATGCAAAAAACCCACAAAAAACCTGGTTTAGTCCCCCCCCCCCCAAAAAAAAGACTGTTTAATCAAAAATAAAATGGACTGGAAGTTACTTGAAGGCATAAAACAGCAAATATTTGCATACCATCTTTTTTCCATTGAACTGGTGATATATATGTGGCTCTTCTTTCCCACTCTTTATCTTCACAGTCTCTTGATAGGTCATCTTGAGAGGCAGTGACTGGACTAAGGTGACACAGTGAGTCTCACCACAGTAGGGACCAGCAGCCAGATCACTCAAGTCCCAGTCCAACACTTTCACATGAAGTGAAGATGAAGATGCTGGCGAAACATCAGGAACATGGCCACATAGCCTGAAAAACCCACAAAAAACTATGGATGCTGACCATGGAAGCCTTTGACTTCACTTTTACATGAGCTTGTGGAAGATTCTCTGCAATGGTTCTTTCCATGGAGCCTTGAATGCAATCTGTCAGCATCCATGGGCCCTTTGCATGAGCATCATACAGGCACCCTGGAAATTACACTGCAATGAGAATATTCCAGACATCGTACTTGCTTAAATCCAAAGTAGAATTTAAAAAGAGAGAGGAATAAATGGCGCTTGATTTATAATACCACTGAGCATTGTGAAACTGAGATGATGTCAGTATTATCACCATCTGGGTTTGGTTTCCATTGAAAGCTCGAGTGTGCTGCAATGTAAACCTATCTTTCTTCAGCTGAGCACAACGAAGCCGGGATACAAAGAATATTAACAAATATTCAAAAGAAATGGTAGTAAAACATGTTTTTGGGGAATCTAGGACTAACAAGAATCTGTGTAGTTTGGGACTCATTTGAAGCAAAGTTCACACTTTTTTGTGCAGATCTGTGCAAAAAATACCATGTACAAATTTTGTTCAGAACAAGTCCCAAATGGCAAATAATCTTCAAAACCTGCAGTTTTCAAAGACTTAGAAAAGGAAGAAAAATGCCCAGTTATTCATTGTTTCCTTCAAGAAAAACATTAATGAAGAATTACATCTCTCCAAAGAAGGGATATTTTGGAAATTTCTTGTCTTGCTTCAAACATCACATGGGTACTGAATGCCCAGCCATATGAAAAAATTCATCTACATGTAAAACCAGAAAAAGACTAGGGTAGGAGCCCTCCTCCTATTGTCTGGCTTTCTGTGTTCAGAGAGGGTTTTTAAACATTTGTTCTGCTTTGCTTTTGTTAGGAGAAGCATTCAGTAACAGGAGCCCCTAACCTGCAGCTTAAAAGGGGTACACCTTAGAAACCCATTACAGTGGTGCCTCGGGATACGAAATGATCGGGTTACGAAATTTCCGGGATACGAAAAAGTTGGATTGGCAAAAACTGTTTCGGGTTACGAAATATTGTGGCCAAACATGAAAGAGGGCCCAGCTCTTGTGGAAAAGGAAGTTTAGAGCCTGAACTACTTTTTTTGGCCAGAGGTCTTGCTGGTTGGGGAATTCTAGGGGCTCATTCCCACTACGAAATACAGAAAATTGCCAATTGATTTGAAACTGGATCTGTTCCTGATGCAATCGATTGCAATCGCAATGAAGTGAGGCAAAAGCAAAACAAAAAACAAAGATGAGTTTGAAAGAGGTTCTTTTCAGAAGAATCGATTCTGAAGCGAGTTCCATAAGTGGGAACGACAGATCAGAATCAATTCATTCTGGAGGGAAGGGACTATGGCAGAGGGGTGTTTACCATCCTTCTTCCATTTTTGACATCCACCATCCCCCCCCCCAGTGCTGCCTTTTGTACTTTTTAAAATAAAATAAGATAAAATAAAATTGATCAAATTTTTGATAGATTGATTTTGCAACAATTTTATTTTTTAAAAAGAAAACCTATTGTCCTCCCCTTCATCTTCCATCGCCAGCTCCTTCTCCAGCCTTGCCTCCTTCACTGGCCTCCCCTCCTGCTCCTTCCCCATCCTCGCCCCCTTTCCCAGCCTTGCCTCCTTCTCATTCCCCAACCTGCTCCTTCCCTGGCCTTGCTTCCGTTGTCTTCATTCCCCCTGGCTCTGACCCTCCCTCGTCACACTTTCTCAGCCTCCAATCCCCCCCCCCAAATTTCCAAGCCGGGCTGCCTGGGCCCGATGTCGCATATGATTGATGGGGGAATTTGGAAGTGGAGCTACCAGTGGGGACAACAATTGTGGCAAAAAAGGCGATTACACAGGGGTAAAAAAATATCCCCTTTCATAGTGGAAACAAGGGACCTTTTGGGATCGATTTCCAAAATGGAGCGAGGGTGAATCAGGAATCGCTTTAAACTGCAAGTGGGAATAGGAGTTGTAATAAATAAAAAGTAACTTTGTCCAAGCTCTTCTTAATCTCCTGTATCTCCCCTGAGCGTTCTGGTAAGGCCCTGCAGTCTTCCCTTCATGTCTCCTAAATGGCAAAGTGAAAAAAACAGAAAGGTACAATGATATAAAAACGGTGTCTAAAGAGAAAGCTGAATTTAATAGACAGCTTAATATCTGTGAACTCACAATAACCTCTAGAAGAGAGCAAGCAAGCAGCATGATGGACTGTGACAATTATACTTAGGGACTTCTCTTATTGCAGGGTACTTGCTATTAATTATTTTTATTAAAGCTCACTTTTTTCATCATTTGAATTTTTCCAATGAGTCTTGGTACATTTGGTCTTCTATTGCCTGATAATATTAGATTATAGCATTAGGACAATACATAACTCCTTGTTTATATTTCCCCTATCATGCATCTTGGCAATATATCATCCAGGGAAGTTGTTTTCTCCTCCCATGATGAATGATCATCTTTACACCATTACCCTCCAAGCATCATAGAGACATTCATTACTGCAACATTTTCAAAAGTTTGGTTTGTGAATGTAATAAAGAGCTGTGATAATAAAGATAAATACATTGGAGAAGTAAAATAGGTAAGTGTTGAAGTCCAGGGTTGGGTGTTGTTGTTTTTAGACAATGTATGTATGCCAGAAAATATAATCTATCAACCTACCTAAATAAATTTCTCTCTGTTACAGCTTGGATCCAGAGAAGTATCCACTGAGCTCTGTTCAAGCCCTAGGGATCTCTTCATTTCCATTACAGTCCTTTCTGACCCCTGAAAATCTGTCTCTGAGAGCCAAGGGATTCTCTCTGGAACCTTTTGGCATGGGAGATGAGAGGCTGACACTGGAAGACAGAACCACAGATTTCTCTCTAGAGTCCCTGTACTGTATATAACATTTTCCTACTGTGAGTACTTTATTTGCATTCATAGATACTGAAAAAATAAATGGATTAGGGTTTGGCTATCAGTGGTACAATCTATCTTGTGACAAATCACCCAGGACATTAAGATCTTTAGGAGAAGCTCTCTTAAGAATCCCAATCCCTGCAGCGTCCCATTAGTAGCAGACCCTTGGGGCTGGAACAGGGCTTTTCCCTGTGTTGATTTTTGTATGGAATGCATTCCCCCCAGGAGCTGTGATTAGTTCACAGTCTCACTTATTTTAGGGAGGGTGTGAAGCCACCTCTCTTGAAACTGGCCTTTTAAAAGTGCTTTGATGTTAACAGTGATGAATTTCATGGTTTTGATTATGGTGACATATTTCAATGGTTTTATTGCTTAAGTTACAAACAAGCTTTTACTTTGTAGTGATGGTTGTTAACCACTTTGATCACTATTTTTTAAATGGGACAGTGTAAAATTAAATATATATATCATAGAATCATAGAATCGTAGAGCTGAAAGAGACCACAAGGGTCATCCAGTCCAACCCCCTGCCATGCAAGAACTCTCAATCAAAGTATCCCCAACAGATGGCCCTCCAGCCTCTGTTTAAAGGAGGTCTACACACACACACACACACACACACACACACACACACTGTTTTATATATAATATAAATATAATTGTTGATATTCAGTATTGATTGATGGCCTGTATAACTTCACATTTTCTATTGCCCTATATATTGGACAGCCAGTATGGTTTGAATGTTGGATTAGGACACTGGGAGACCAGAGTCTGAATCCCTGCTCAGTCATGGAAACCCACTGGGTGACTGACCTTGGGCAGGTCAAACACTCTCACTCTCAGAGGAAGGCAAGGGCAAATTCCCTTTGAACAAATTCTGCCAAGAAAAACCCATGGTAGATTTGCCTTAGGATTGCCATGTCAGAAATGATTTGAAAGCACACAAAAACAAAATTTGGTATTGCAATTATAGATTTGTAAACTAGAATTATGGATCAGTAACTGGTCTGTGTTTATTAAGATTATGTAATTTCACTGTAAACCTACATAAATGCCACCACAGCCCACATTAAAAGCCAACAGCTGAACTGGGCAAAGGAAGTCCTTTCAGCTTCTGGTCAGGATGCAAGGACATTGCTTCTATCCCTCCACCAATCAGTGAGGCTGCAACAATCTGAAGCATTCCCCCTGTTGCATGTCCTTGTTGCAGCTTCCCTCACAGGTAAGAGAGAGTACAAATGCCATTCTCTTTGCACCCAAACTGGAAGCTGAACAGACCTCCTCACAGGTAAGAGAGAGTACAAATGCCATTCTCCTTGCACCCAAACTGGAAGCTGAACAGACCTCCATCACCTAATCTGGCTGTTATCTCTTAAGGTGGGCAGGGGAGAGAGGTCAGGCCAGAAGAAGTTACTTAGTTTTGCAGATGTACAAAGTAGCCAGTGCAGGATATCAGTGAATAGAGAGACAGAGATATAAAATTGTGTGTGTGTGTGTGTGTGTGTGTGTGAGAGAGAGAGAGAGAGAGAGAGAGAGAGAGACTCAACTAGTAGTAGACATATATAGAATTTTGAAAGTATGCTTATGCATGCTTTCACAATCTGGTTTCTCCCAAGAAGAGCCTTGCCCATTCACAAACTGGTAGATGGGACCAGATTCAAGCCATTCATTTCTCCATAGGCAAAAAGGAGCTTGAGCATGTTACTTTTTTTAAAATCTCACCAAACAAGACAGAGGCACCCCAAATGCCAAATCGTATATTTGTCTTCACAATGCACACCAAAAAGAGAGACTCATTTTATAAGAGGCAGACCTGAGGTGCTCAGAGAAACACACATTCTTGCAAAACGGCCATCTACATACTCCCCTTCCAAAAAAAATACTTTGAAGAAAATGCACAGTTGCAACTGAACACAGAAAAGGAAGATTTATTCAAAGGCCATAAGATACAGGTGCAAAATCACCATGGAGTTGTTGAGGTGTCTACTAGATAGTGGGAGGCTCTATCCATTCCAGGCCAGACAAGAGAGATATAAGCCCTTATCAGATGAGTCTGGAACTGGGGGTCTTCAGCACTGGGCGGTTCGAATTTACGTTATTTCGCACAATACCATCATACCTGGGAGCCCCTCCGAATTGGCAGGATTCAAATTGGCCAATCTGCATTCGCGCGAAGTGCATTCAGTGCAGAATGTTTGGTCACACCGGTGCTCAACATGAGGATTGGCCGATTCGTATCGGCCGCCTCGCACATGCTCAGTAGTGCC
>NW_024802941.1:2603535-2610147 GCF_019175285.1 Sceloporus undulatus
GAAGGGATGTCATATTGAGGAGGGAGCAAGCTTGTTTTCTCCTGCTCCCGGAGCAATGGATTCAAGCTGCAGGAAAAGAGATTCCACCTCAACATTAGGAGGAACTTCCTGACAGTAAGGGCTGTTCGACAGTGGAACACACTCCCTCGAAGTGTAGTGGAATCTCCTTCCTTAGAGGTCTTCAAACAGAGGTTGGATGGCCATCTGTCGGGGATGCTTTGATTGTGATTTCCTGCATGGCAGGGGGTTGGACTGGATGGCCCTTGTGGTCTCTTGTAGCTCTACGATTCTATGATTCTATGATTCTGTGTTGCTATGGTAGTTATTGTGGAATCATACCTCTATTATTGTTGTTGTTATTGTGTGTCTTTAAGTCATTTCTGACTTATGGCAGTCCTAAGGCAAACGTATCATGGGTTGTGTGTGGGGTTGTATTTTGTTTATTTGTTTGTTTGTTTAGATTTGTTCAGAGGAAGTTTGCCATTGCCTTCTCCAAAATCTGTCTCTGTTCAATCCAAACCTCATTTTCAGAACTGACACTCTATCTTTTTCAAAGCCAAAATCTCTCTGTCTCTCTCAAGCTGCATCGGCACTGCAGAGTTAATGCAGTTTATCCCCACTTTAACTGCCATGGCTGCATGCTGTGAAATTCTGGGATTTGTAGTTTTGTGAGATATTTTTTACAGCAGAAGTAGAAAAATAAATGAGTAAAACCTGGATGGATCAGAGCCAGTTTACAGTTCATTAAATGCAGCAGATCATGGCAAGAGAAGAAAATGTGTTGGTTCGCTGACATGAATCTCCACAGTCAGTTCTTAGAAGCTGTAGTCTTCACTTCCTTGACTCATGGCAGTTTAGCAGCTCATGGCCTCCCTCTTGAACCAGAACAGAGTTGCACAAAACCAATATAACAGCAATTGCTATAGTTCTTCACTTATGACAAAGAAAAATGCCTCTCCTCAGCGTACACCTCACCAAGTTACCATATATTACTCACTTTGTGTTCCTTGATCTTGAAAGAATAATTGTGGCCTCATTTATAACACATTCAGAGACAATTTATACTCTCCTTCTAGATGCAAGGCCAGATGGAGGCTAGAAATTAACAGGAGTGCAGCTCTTCCCCGGCAATTGCAAAAGCTTCATGCAGCATCTGTCATCCTTTTTGACTCCACCTGCCTCAGACGCACTCCTGGTGTACAATTCTGGTTCTCAGGTTGGACCATCAGCTTTGAAATGCATTCTAAAGGGAGCCTCTGTGAGGGCTATGAGATTGAATAACTTCCCGTTAGTGAAAACAACAGTCTTCTTGTGGCACATTAAACATCAACACATATTCAGAGCTTGGCAGTGTTACCTTTTTTTATTGGGAGGGTTACAGAGTACTCCAGACCAGTGGCGTACTGGGGGTTAGTATCACACTGTGTGAAGGCATAGTTGGGGGAGGCAGACTACCTCAGCCCCAGAGGTCCTTTTGGACTCTAGCATGGCTGCAAGGAGGGGGCAGTGCCAACCCCCAAAGAACCATTTGAGATCTGGCATGGCTGCAAGGAGGGGGCATTGCCAAGCCCCTGGAAGTCCATTTGGGCTCTGGCATGGCTCCAAGAAGGGGGCAGTGACAAGCCCCTGGAGGTCCATTTGGGCTCTGGTGTGGCTGCAAGGAGGGGGCACTGCCAAGTCCCCAGAGGTCCATTTGGGTTCTGGCATGGCTGAAGCTGCACCAAAGCCCAAATGCAAGGGACTGCCATGGCTGCTGGGTAAGTGGAAAGGGGATACAACACTCTTTCTTGCTCGCCCAGCAACCTTGTCGGGTGTCCCACCCCACTGGATGACATCCCCTCTGAGGTGTCACCCAGTATGGTCCACACACCCCTAGTGACACCACTCCTCCAAACCCGCTATCCTAGCTGCAGGACTGGGGAAATTGTCCATTTCTTCTGTCTCTATCTCTATTAACCCTGTCCATTTCTTCTATCTCTATCAAAAGAGAAAAAGGCTGTTGACAGCTTCCGTCTTTAAAAAAAGAAAGAA
Source organism: Sceloporus undulatus (assembly GCF_019175285.1). Classification (NCBI taxonomy): domain Eukaryota; kingdom Metazoa; phylum Chordata; class Lepidosauria; order Squamata; family Phrynosomatidae; genus Sceloporus; species Sceloporus undulatus. The sequence goes on from NW_024802941.1 coordinate 2,605,567, forward strand.
AAAAGAAAACTTTGAAGGCACGTTGTACAAAACTCATGTATCTATTAGTTTACAATTTGTCAGGCTTCATCCCATCTGAATGGGCCACTAATCTTGCAAATTTCATCCCACTGTGTGACGAAGAGAACACAAATATCTGCTGTTTCCTTGGCCTATAATTATGTGCTAATAAAATGTTCATAAATAATGTATCAAAACTTGACTGCTTGAATCCTCCTGCCTAATATATATGCTTGCTGATAGCTCTAACTTTTACCGCTAAGGTTATAACACTGTCTTTGTAGCAATTGGCAGATACAGTGGCAAATGGGTAGGGATTATGCAAAATGCCAATTTGACTTTCACTGGAGCTGACCTTCACCTTTCACTGTTGCTGTTACTTTCAAGTAGGTATCATCTCTTGGTACAAGAGCTTAATTTTATATCAACTACACATGAATTTTTATTCTCTGCACTTCTTGATCCTGCCTGCTGGTCTGTCTTTAAGCCCTGTTATACTCTCTAGTCCACATACTATATATGATATAAAGTACTGCAGTAACCTACAATGAGTTATCTTTGGACGGGTAATGAAAAAGTAAAATATCTACATTTCAAAAGAAATGTAACCTTTGGTAATGACATTATCTGGTTTGATATAACAGGCAATGCATTATACAGTAGTTATTCATAAGGCACTTTTTGAAGTTGTATACCACTATTAAACAATGCACAATGTGTCTGAAGGTTGAGCACCAACATACATGTTGGTGAGGGTAGAAGGAAAATGAGAGGAGATGATCAGTGGAAAAATTTAACTGCATGGATTGTGAAATACTGTGTTTTAAGGACAGTTGTCTCCAAAATGGAATCAGGAGTGCCCACCATTCCCAACCAGCAGCCAGATAAATGATATCAGTAGATACCTAGAAATGTTTAGTTTTGAAAAATCCTACTTAGACGTCTAAAATAACACTTTGAAGGGAGTCTACAACAAAGGGCACACCTATACCATCCAAAATACTCTGGTCTGCTTCTGGAGTATGGTGGCCCTGAAGCTGCTCTGAATTCCCCCCATTACCTCCACACTCCAGAGCTATACCAGGCAGCTGTCTACACACATGTCCCACTGTGCTGCCTAGCACTGCCACCGATAGTGAGAACTGCTCCCTTTGAGGACAGAAATGAGGTTCGTAGCATGGCACGGCTGCATTCACACTGCAGAAATAATCCAGTTGGACAGCACTTTAACTGCCATGATCAGTGCTATAGAATTCTGGCAATTGTAGTTTGTGAGACATTTAGGCTCCGCTGTCAGATAGTTCTGGTGCCACAGCAAACTTCATTTCCCAGAATTCCATAGCACTGAGCTATGGCAGTTAAAGTGGTGTCAAATTAAATTATTTTTGCAGTATGGATCCAGCCCTAGTGAGCTCAGAGGAAGTGGGTTGTACCAGTTTCACCAGGTGGCACACCTATGTAGACAACTGCCTGGCATCACTCTGGGGTGTTTCAGGTTTCCCTGGAAAATCTGGAGCAAAAGTTTAGTCTTTTTAAAGCAGGGATGGGGAAGATTCAGTGGAATTTTCCTTCTGTTGTGAAGACTGCTAAGTACACACATACAAATTAGGGCTTTGACCAGAAGGCAGAGCGCCATGAGAGTGGGGGAAACCAGTATAAATGGTCTGTGTAGACATGCCCAATATGTACCAGTCAAGAGCAACTGTGTCAATCAAATTTTATATGCCCCAGTATTATGTGGTTTCTAATGTTAAGGTTCTAATACTTAGCAAAATGGCAAGATTTCTTCTACCCAATGATAATATAAACTGGTTATATGTTTGAGCTCAGAAAAGCTGAACAAAGCATAATTTTTTGTGGGTTTTTCGGGCTAGAAGAGTTTATTCCTGAAGTTTCACCAGCATCTGTGGCTGGCATCTTCAGAGAAAGCCTTCGACTTCACATTAACAAAGCATGTTAAATCTTTTATATTATGTACTAATATCTTCTTCACTCTTGTCTACTGACTTGTTCTACAGCTCTTTGATCTTGTCGACAGCTTCCCTGACAAGAAAACAATCATTTATGGCCACCCTTGGTTTGAAAGGGCCTTTAGAGCATGATCTTCTCCGAGCAATTTTATCTTCTCACAGTGCTCCAGAATGATGATAGTACATCCAGGGCCCACATAATTGTTTTTAAGTTGGTGGACTCAACACTGGCAGGTTGTTATTAATTTGCTTACTTGCAGATACTTGCATAATTACTTTTTTCCATTATTAAGGGAACACCCTTACATATAAAGACTATTACAACCACAAATGTATTTAGAAGTCCCTTTCATGTTCTCTTATGTAGTTTACTCCCAAATAAATGTACCCAGCAGATTGCAAGCAGGTTTTATTATTATTCATAAGACAGCACAATGACAATTCTCTTTTCATCTTTCTTAGTGCACGATCATTTAGACACTTCTGACTGATAATTCCTGAGGAGGCTCAACTACATAAGAGTCTTAGTGGTCCACTTTTGCCAAAACATTTCAGCTGAAATGGCCTAATTTTATGGGGGATGCAAAGTCTCTCCCCCATCCCAGGTTCCATGGTCTATGTCTGAACTGGAGTAATGGTGGAAAAGAGCCACTTGATAGTGTCAAGGTGTTCATGGCTGAGAGCCAGGGCAGGTGATGGTGCCATTTTGCCCTATTAGGACTGTGGGGAAAGCCAGCATAGTGTAGAGGTTTGAGCATTGGACTATGACTGTGGAGATCAGGGTTCGATTCCCTACTTGGCCATGAAACCCTCTGGGTGACCTTGAGTGCATTCAGCTCCAGAAAACCTTAGAGTTGCCATAAGTCAGAAATGACTTAAGATACACAGCAATAACAACAATAACAACAACAAAACAACAACAATAACAACAACAGTATTGTGTGGCCCTGGCAACCATGTTAGTTTGCTGAATGTTGATGCCAAGCCTGCCCATGAGTCCAGAGTAGTGCTGGAAGAAGAACATTTTCTTAGGTATCAATAGAATAGCCATGCTATATATGAAATTGAATCAATGGTGGGTAACTATGCCTCACAAAGCCAAAAATGCTTGCATTGCAATTTTGACATACAGTTATTGATTTTCCCCCATTACAATGCCATGTTTGTGTTGTAGGGCCAGCTCAGGCTGTCTGTGTAGACTTTCACCCCCTAAGTCTTAAAATGTAAAAGTACAGCATGCCAATCACTTTTGAATTACATTCACTGATGAAGTCAAAAAGCCAGCCAAGATCAATCAACACTAATAATAATAATAATAATAATACATACATACATACATACATACATACATACATTTCCTTGATGACATAGGGAAGAATCAATGGAAGACTCCCAGTTCATTTCAAATACAACATAATGATTTGTCTCTCATAACAGATTTGTAGATTTTCTATTATTCTGGCTGAAATTGACCATTAGCACTGGCTATATCTGCAGCAAGGAGTTGGGGGAAGGCTGCAGTAGGTCTAATTGTTTTTCCTTACGGCTGAAAGTGATGTGATACCAGTTTATAACATTATATAATGTAAAACTGCATATCTCACAAAAATATAACATTTGTGAGAAAGAGAGAGAGAGAGAGAAGGACAATAAGAAATCAAAAATGGCAGGCTGGGGTAAGCTGATATAAATATAAATTTTGTTTCGCTTCACTTTATTCTTCCACCTCTGACAAGAAGGATTTGAAATAATTTCCTTTTTAAACCATGTTTCCATCTGCAGACCATCATATTAATTGTTATGTGCCAGGTATCCTTGGAGAATAATAATAATAATAATAATAATAATAATAATAATAATAATAATTTATTTTTATCCCGCTTTTCCAATGATCAAAGCGGCGCACAGATTAGACAAAAGTACATCGAAGTAAAAAACGATAAAAACAGCATTTAAAAACAGTAACAGTAACATCATTCAAACTTCAGTTTTCATGCAGGCATCAAGACCCTCACAACAAATCACTTTCCAGTAAAATGGAATATGAGACAAAAATCTTTTGATTTCTTAAAGCTTGTCCTGTGAATGGAGGAGCAGCCTATGCATAAAAACAAGCCTGAAGCCAACCAATAAAAAGTAGAGATTTCAGTTTTATGCAAGAGACTGGGCTGCATAAACTGGTATGGACTATGACTAGCTCTGTCTTGGTGTTGTTGTTAACTGCCCTCATATTGACCCTGACTTATGGCAACCCCAAAAATGAGACATCTCTAAGACTCCCTTTCCTCCACTGCTCTGCTTAGATCCTGAAAATTCAAACCTCTGACTTCCCTAATTCCAATAGTGACAAACCAGATGTCTCTAGGAAGCCCAGCCCCAGGAAATGAAGACAACACCACTCCCATCTGTATTTCATAGCAATTGGTACTAGAGAGATAACTTGTTTCTAGTCCTGGAGAAGGCATATAGCCATCCAGATTACACTGCTACCTCGGGTTACGAAATTAATTCGTTCCGCAATTCCTTTCGTAACCCGAAAATTTCGTATCCCGAAACACTTTTTCCATTGAAAATAACTAATGCGTTCTATGACCTCAGACTGAACCTGCAA
>NW_024802941.1:2613147-2647537 GCF_019175285.1 Sceloporus undulatus
ACTTGCTCCCTCGATCCCTGTCCCTCATGGCTAGCGGCTCAGGGGGGTACGGAAGTAACTTTTATGTTACACCGTATAATTAATACATCACTGAGGGATGGGCAATTTCCATCTAGCTTGAAATTGGCCATTGTAAAACCCTTGCTAAAAAAGCCCTCCCTCGACCCCCTGATGCATAATAATTATCGGCCAGTATTGCTGGTGCCATTTTTGGGGAAGGTGATCGAGAGGGCGGTTGCAATCCAGCTTCAATCGATCTTGGATGAAACGGATTATCTAGACCCATTTCAAACCAGTTTTCGGGCGGGTTACGGGGTTGAGACTGCCATGGTCTCCTTGGTCGATGATCTCCGTCTGGGCATGGACAGGGGTAGCATGTCCGTTAGTGCTCTTAGACATCTCAGCGGCTTTCGATACCGTAGACTATGGTATCCTTCTGGAGCGCCTGGAAGAATTGGGAATCGGGGGCACTGCGCTCCAGTGGTTCCGTTCCTACCTCTCCGGGAGGTTCCAGATGGTGCAGCTGGGGGACATGTGCTCCGATAAGAGGGCGCTTACATCTGGTGTCCCTCAAGGAGCCATTCTGTCCCCCATGCTCTTTAACATTTACATGAAACCACTGGGAGAGATAATCCAGAGGCATGGGGCGCGGGGTTATCAGTACGCTGATGACACCCAAATAGTCTTCTCTATGTCTCCGACTGATGCAGTGACCAAGGTTGGCATCTCTCCTCTCGTGGACTGCCTGGAATCGGTAATGGGCTGGATGAGGGAAAACAGACTCAGCCTGAATCCAGAGAAAACAGAAGTACTCGTGATAGGTTCTCCTGGCCCAGGGATGGCGGTGTTTCTACCTGTCCTGAACGGGATCACGCTTCCTGTGAAAGACTCAGTACGCAGTCTGGGGGTGCTCCTTGACTCGTCGCTCCACCTAACATCTCAGGTGGATGCAACGGTCAGGAGCACCTGTTATCAGCTTCGGCTGATACGCCAGCTGCGTCCCTACGTGGGCCGGGGGGACCTTGAAACAACAGTACATGCTCTGGTAACCTCTTGTTTGGATTTCTGCAATGCGCTCTACATGGGGCAACCCTTGTACCATACTCGTAAGCTGCAATTGGTGCAGAATATGGCAGCAAGACTGGTCACTGGCACACCCAGGGCCAGTCACATAACACCGGTCCTTAAAGACCTTCATTGGCTGCCTATTCGCTTCCAGGCGCAATACAAGGTGTTGGTTATCACCTATAAAGCCCTAAATGGCTTGGGCCCAGGGTACTTAGAGGACTGCCTCTCCCCATACAATCCGCCCCGCACACTCAGATCTGCCGGGAAGCATTTATTGAAGGTTCCAGAGGTCAGATTGGCTACCATCACCCAGAGAGCCTTCTCCAGCTCGGCCCCAAAACTCTGGAACTCGCTTCCCGATGAGCTCTGCTCGGCCACCTCCTTAGACCGCTTCAAGAAGGGGTTGAAAACACACCTTTTCGAGCAGGCATACCCTGACTCCTGACTCCTGTGATGCTCCCCTTCTCCTCCAGACAGCATTGTTGAGCTGTCATGTGTTTTGGTTTTTATTGCTATTGATGTTATTGTTGCTTATGAGATGATGTAGATGTTTTTAATGTTTGATGTTGCTTTATTGTTGTGAATTGCACTTGTTGTTAACCGCTTTGATTTTTTAGAAAAGCGGTATATAAATAAAAAAATTATTTATTTATTATTTTATTAATAAAATGATGACAACCCCTGGATGGTGGGATAGGAAAGGGGAATCGGCATACAGCCCAGGGTTTGAAGAAAATATGGTCTTTAACTGTTTTGTTGTGGGACTCACTCAGTACCTATTACAAGAGATACGGAAAGCCTGGGGAAGCTTGAAGTGATCAGCAAACCCATTTAACCTTTGTTTAGTGCTATTCAGGTCCTTTGCATGTCTTCAGGTCAGTGTGCAGAGCTACTGTGACAAAATGTTCAGAAGGCTAGACTCTACTATCCCATAGATAGGCTTCTTGAACCATGAATATGAGATTCAAATTACCTCTGTGCTCAGCCACAAACTTACTTTTGGAGGTTGGCAGCTTGTGACTCTCCAGATGTTGTTGGACTGCAATTCTAGACAGCACAGCCAATGGGGAAAGAAAATGAAAGTTGCAGTCCAGCAACACCTGGAAGGCACAGATTGCCTAACCCACCTTATTGGGGGGACACAAGTCAAACCACTAGCTGTCAACCAAGTCAATACCAGAATACTGTATAAAAAGAGGAGTCCACCTGTTCTGAGATCTATAGAGGGATAAAAATCAGGTAATAATAACAATAATAATAATAATAATAATAATAATAGTATTTATTTATAACCCGCCTTTCCCTGTGTTGGATCAAGGCAGGTAACAGCATATAAAAAGAGAAAATAATATCAAAAGTATTCGACATGGTCCGAAGAGAAACAATTTAGGCAGACAGAAGATTGCAGTAGTCCCTGATAGGTTCTTTTCCTTGCCAAGGACAAAGGAGGCAGCTGGAACAGTAAATTTTTATGTATACCTTTGGTTGGATCTTAGGGGTCTGAGCATGTTTTTTCCTCTCAATTACTTGCACATTCCTCCTAGCTCTAGCTGATAAATAGTCAGAAGTAGGAAGAAAACTATGAAGAACCCCAAAGGGAATTGGAGATGGCAGCATGGGGAGTGGGGAGATTGGCTGATGACATTTTAGTACATTAAGTGAAATTCCTCATTTACCAGTATGCCAGGAGTGAATGGTTCAAGGTAATCCAAGAAAGGTATCCTGGGTTCATAGAAAAAGTTTCATTGAAAGTCTTGGCTTAGCTTAGTGCATCCTGGGAAAGAAAGAGGGAAAATCTTTGGAAGGGGCTAAAAAGTATTGTCCTTATTATACTGCCATTATATAAATTATGATAATTCCTCATTTAGAATACTTTGGACAGTTCAGGTCACTGTAGATGTAACCAGCTATATGAAAGAAACACATACTTTTCAAAGGAGTGAGATGACTATCTGAGCACATTTTATCCAATTTTCTACCTGTATTTATCTAGGTAGGCTAATCTACATCTCCCCTCCCCTAAATAAAAAAATAAGAGAAAGAAAGAAAGAAAGAAAGAAAGAAAGAAAGAAAGAGGAGGAAGAGAAATTGCAAGCAACTTAGATATGATGACAGTATAGAGAAAGCTTTTGTCCTGACTTCTCTTTTGGTTACAAAGAGAGCTTTTTCTTCTGGTGTGTGTGTGTGTTTAAAAATTGCTCTCATTCAGACTCCCCTTTCAGATCCTTCTTTCCTTCAAAAATATTATCTGATCATTGTCCCAGCATCCATGTATTGCAGAAAATAACTAGTAATAGCAGTAGTAGTTCTTCAAAACAATGCCACACTCAGATTTGAAGTAGCACTTGGGTTCTTGGCATTCAAAACAGAAAGACTAATTAATTTTTGAAGTGGATTGTTCAGAGAAATAACAGAAGGGGGGACAGAAAACAGCAAGGTTAAAAAAAAACCTCTCTCACACAAATATAATTACATCTACTGTGGTTTTTTAAATTGCAGTTACTGTTTGTCATTTATTGTTCTGTTAAATATTCATCTAGCATAACTATCCACTTGTATAACATCTAGAAAGTTACTACACTCATCCATCCGCATTCGCTGCTATTAGGGGCACAGGACCCCCATGAATGTGGAAAAACTGCAAATAACAAAAACACTTATGCTTTTACCTGAGAGAACACCTCTCTAGGAATCTCTAGGTTCTCCACTGCGACTCTGTGGTCAACATCTGCCAGATATTGACCATAGAATTGCACTGGAAAAAGCTACAAATGCCTAATGGAGTGTTCTCTCCAGGAATCTCTAGGTCTTTCAGTGCGACCTTTGGTTAAAGTTGACCATAGAGTTGTGTTGGAGGACCTAGATATTCCTAGAAAGAACATATTAATAAAATCAGTGAATAATCAAATCTGCAAAAGTCCAAGCCACAAAAGTCCAAGCCTGGTGGTGACAGAATGAATTACCACACTGGGGTGATACCAACCCTAGTGGAACCACTGGAGGAAGCAGCAGGAGAGGACAGGCAATCTAGAGAGGAGGAGATTTGCGGGTAGTTAACTGTGGCAGAGACCATGGTTGTTGATGTGTGAGGCAGAGACATGATGGCTTAAAACAAACATTATGCTTGGCTACCACCACCTATGTATTCAAACTCTTCTTTTTCCTTCTCCTGCAGTCCTCAGTACTCTGTGAAAACCTGCTTTCAAGGGATACTCACTCCAGCAAATCTGGTTTTAGAGGAGCAGAGGGGACTGTAGTAGGGAACAGGACAGATGATAGAGGGAAATCCAATGTGAAAAAGGCTTGGCTTCCATAATCTAGGTGAAGGCTGACTGTAGCAAGAGCTAGCATTTTAGCCAAAGAGAGGCAGAAGCTGATATTCATGGTGTCATATGGCAATATACAGTAAGACTCCTGTATCAATGGGTCTAACAACAGTGGTTTCACTTACCCACATCCAGGGGGAAAAGGTCTCCCTAGGCATCTGGAGGTCCTCCAGTATGAGTCAGTGCTCACTTTCTGACAGAAATATAGCATTTGCTGTTAACCACACTTTCTGCTTATCCATGGTAACCATGGGTACAGATCCCCATAGATACAGGGGTCAAACTATATTTTAAAGAGGTAGAAGCAGATATTCATGGCATATGATAATATAAAACTCAGAAAAGTTACTATTTTGGGAGCTGTTATCCAAACAGTAACTTCATTCAGGTGTTGGTATGGATATAGTCTTCGCCAAGCCAGACCACCTCATACCATCATGCTACATGTCATCCTGCATACTAGCAGCTTTGGGGTTTCAGATGGAGTCTTTCCAGCCCTACTTGAAGGTTGAATCTGGTAAACATTTGGATACAAACCACAGAGCTGTGGCATATACATGAAACTATATTTCTTAGGTTACCAAACTGTTCTCTACAAAAGAATACAGTGTGTTTGTGTCATACACGGATGCACCATTCCAGCATACACTGGAAGCCACGCCAGAAAAAAAGCCCCCCGCGCCCCAGAATGAGTAAGGAGTGTGCCGCGGGCACAAGCCCCATTGCTTCTTATGGGGTTTGAGCTTATGTGCCTTTTCTCTTATGCGGGGGAGGGGGGAATGTCTCCCCTGTGTAAGAGAAGGGTACATTGTACTGTTTTCCACTGCATCTCTCATCTGATTTGTTTTTCTCGTTTCATTCTTTTAAAAACTTACTTGTCCTGTTCTTCTGTCTTAACCACCTGGTATGATATATTTAAAAAGGTAAAGGTAGTCCCTTGACATGAATGTCTAGTCGCAACCAACTGTAGGGGCGGTGCTCATCTCTGTTTCTAAGCTGAAGAGCCAGCGTTGTCCGAGGACTGCTCTGGTGGTCATATGGTCAGTATGACTGCACCAAACACGGTTACCTTCCCACTGAGAAGTTGTACCTATCTATCTACTTGCATTCGAACTGCTAGGCTGGCAGAAGCTGGGACTAGTGATAGGAGCTCAACCCATCATGCAGCACTTGGACCTTGAACTGCCAACCTTCCGATCCAGTCATCAGAACTGGCATCTCAGCTACTAAGCCACTACTGATATATTTACTTAGCTATAAAAGTTAAGGATCTGCCCCTGAGTTCACTGCTGAGATTATTCTCCTTGGAGCAGCAAAGCAGTGAGGCAAAATGCAAATGTTCCCAAAGCATACAGAAATAGATTAGACCCTGAGAAGTATAAACACAAATACAAAATTCTAACAACCAAGAAGTCCAGATCCAAATACTTTTACATATATTTGAAATCCAGTTGCAAAAGAAAGTGCACAGTACTATAGCTCACCTGTTGAGAGGCTCTTGTCTCCTCCCACAGGCCTGACCATGAAGATAATACTCTCAGATGAAATTATTCTTGAAGGCCAATTATTTTTCTATTTTTCTATGTGTGTAATAAATATAACAAGTTCCAGGGCAGTAGGACGGACTTCTGCACTCCCAAAATTGCCTTGCAATTCACAGAGCCTTTCTGAAAAGGATGTATGAAAGTGAATCTTCAGACTCATCTAGTATTTTCCTAGGACCTTAGCTCACACATGACATACCATCAACAAACCCAGGTTTTCCACCATCGAAGATTGGGAAAAGCTCCTTTTTTAGGCTATAGCTCTCAGAACTGGCCATGCTTGAGGCTCAGCATGGTGTAATGGTTTGGACCTTGGATTAGGACACTGGGAGACCAGGGTTCAAATCCTGACCTGGCTATGGAAATCCTCTGGGTGACCATGGGAAAATGACACAGCCTCAGAGGATGACAATGGCAAACCCCTTCTGAAGAAACTTGCCAAGAAAACCCCATGAGCCTTAGGGTCACCATAAGTCAAAAATGACTTGAAGGCACACAACAACAACAAAAGCCCCCAAATTTAACTTTTACAAGCTCTGCCTACCAGTTACACTAAAAAGGGAGCAGAAATGAATACTTTGTGTTATACACACCTCTTTGTGACATTCACGTTTTTAGCTGTACACTAAAAAAAAAAAAGACAATAACTTAGGCATATATGTATGAAAAAGGTGTGTGAGTAATGGTTCCTGAAGTTCCCAGTACAGCTGCCTCTCTATAGTGATCTTTTTCCTGCAAGATCAGAGTGTGCCTCTTTCAGTTGTTCGCTGCTGCTTACTGCTTCCCACTTTTATCATTCCCTCTACTGAGAGTGGTGATATGTTCTGTTTGGGGGCTTGTCTGTTTTTTGTTCTGGAATTCCTGAAGCTTCATGTTGTAAACATGACATCCAGAAAGTTGCAAGAACAAAAGTAGTGGGTTGGTTATTTTGTATTCAGCATCTCTCTTTCCATTGCTTTTATTGGCTTCAAGGCTATATTCACTTTCAGAAACAGAAAGTGCAGGACTTTACGCTGGGATTTCAAGGAAGACTGCTCTTATAAATTAGTAAAATGGATGAGTCACTCCACCGTTGTGTTTGATGTTGCTACCAGCCAAGCATAACATTTTAGCATCTGTGCAGACTACTGCATCTTCTTGTATTTGGGGAGCCCAGCAACCCAGAGGTTGCAGGGAAGTATGGCTGTAATAATACGGGTGATTCAAACTGCCCTACTAGACCTGATAGATTGCAAAAACAAAACAAAACGTGTATGTGTCCGTGTGTGCATGTGTGTGAGGGAGAGACAGACAGAGAGAGAGAGATTGAGAAAGCTGTTGTAGAATTCATATAATGACTTTAATGACCTTCATGCTATCATATGTATTTTTAAACAGCTTTTTGCTAAAAGCACTGACATTTTCATAGATAGCATAGCCAGTGGTTTTCATGCCAATGTATTATGTTTTCTCGCAAAAACTGTCTGGATCAGCTCTGCTTTAAATATGTAGCATTATATGGGACAGCCATAGGACAGAGAGTACTTTCACCTTGGACACATAGCATTGTTTTGCAGGGCAACTATCAGGGTATGGCACCACAAATGCCACTCACTCTCACCATCCCCAAGCCAAGAAGAAATCAACGGTTACTACATACCTGTTGTTCATTTTTAACTGGTACAAGTGCTACTCCTGGAATAGTTCCGGTCTCATTGCCTTATACTTTAGGTAAGTATTTCAGTATATTTCTCTTTGAAAGAGGTTAGTTTTCCTTCACTGTCACTCTTACATTGTCTCCTCATGACCAGGATCTTCTCTTATGGTTCCAAGTCTTCCTTTTCCATCAAGTGATGAATGCATTTCTAACAAGGTCCTCTAGGAGGTGAACTACCAAGGAAAACTATCTCTACTTCTGGCAAAGGAAACTGGATTCCTGCGTAAACTTTACTCGTGTATTTGCGTAATGCTGCGTTAATGGTGCTTCCCCAGAATATTCAGATTTCCCACATTTGCCCACTGAAAATTCCTCCTTGGGGATGCCAGAGCAAAAGAACAGTTCTTCCAATAGACAGACCAATTTTCCTACTTGACTTTTCCTCAGCACTTTCCCTACCTTTGGTCCTAAGGGGGAAATGTCAGACCTGCTTGTCCCCACTGGTGGTGTGTGCATGCAGCTACACTGCCATTAGGGACAACGGGACTTCAGGTAAGACCCCATTCAGGTAAGCCTCCATTCAGCTTAGCCCCTATTGTTACCTGGTCCTGTTGTCCCTCATGGTGGCACAGCCGTGGGCATGCTCTGCCACTGGAGACAACGTGGGCTTGAGCATCTGTGGATTTTTGTATCTACGTGGGGAACCCCTGTGGATACTGAGGTCCCACTGTATATGTGACTGCCTTCTCACCCCATTTGGTCACATCTATACTCCTGTCCTTTTAAAAGCACTGATAACAGATAGGTTGATAGGTCCAACTCCATCAGGCCTAGCCTGAAAAAGAAGAGCTCTCCCTCTAGTCTATCTGACATCATCCAGCCTGGGAGGGAGTGAAAACACAGGACCAATCCATCAGGCCTAGCAGAGGAAGAAGAAGGGCCCTCCCTCCAATCCATCTGTTATGGTCCGGGCCTCAGAGGGAGAGTAGAACCACTGGACTTGATCCCCTTCCCCACCACCATTCCCTTGCCCTTTTGTGTCATGTCTTTTTAGGTTGTAAGCCTAGGGACAGCGAACCAGCCATTCTGAGAGCCTTTAGGGCTGAAGAGTGGGGTATAGATACTGTAAATAAATAAATAGCTGGAAACTCAAGAAATATCAAAGGCATATCAGTGGGGTGGTGAATCTGTTCTGGATTTTAGTCTGAACATTAAAAGGTACTATTTAAAGTGCTGAACCCATTTTGGGAATCAGACTCAACATCCTGGATCACTCCTTATAGTAACACCTGAAGCAGATCCATTGTCCCATTGAAATGTAACCCACCAGGCTCTACTGAACTCAAAAGGGGATAAAGTTCTTCCCCTTACCTTTAGCACTTCTTTAACTGTCATAGTCTGACCCCATACAATCCAGGGACTTGTAGTTTTCTGGGGTGTTTACACTCCTCTGCCAGTGGTTGGCCCTAATGTGCTTTATAGCTAAGTAAGGATTTAAATCCAAGTCTCTCTTGTCCCAATCCAGAGTTCTAGCACTGCACCACAGTTGGTCTCACCATCCAAAGAGTATTTTGAGCAGAAGGCCCATGAGTTTAAACATGGCAAGTCATCTTCATTTTCAAAGTATCCTTCACCCATCTCAGTTGGGGTTAGACAGAGAGCTTTATTTTACATTTGCATTTAGCAAGTTTCAGGCTTGCTAAATTGGCAACATTTTTTCTTGTGATGGCTATTCGACAGCATTTGGAAATGGTTAGAAAAAAAGAAATTATCCTATAGAAGAAACATGCTCTTCTCTTCCTAACACAAAGACACAGAATGAATGAACTTATTACATTCTGGGTGTGTAAATGAAAATGCATTCCCTTCCATACTCCCACTTGACTTAATAATCTAGTACGATTTGGGCCTCTGATAAATTAAATTGTTCAGAAACTTGGTTCACTGCCTAAAATCTGTGTGCTGTTTAATGATGTCTCCTCTCCTGGGTGCTTTATCTTGAGGATAAACGAGGACCAAATGAGATGTGAGGGGAGTGTGTTTAAGAGATAGATTTATCCTAATCAGGTCAAAAAGAAGGATGGAATGCCATTGTTAGCAGAAAAACTGTGGCAGGAGTAAGTAAGCATACTTCCTCACAACACTTGTCCCCAAGCACATTTTTTTCAGGCTGAGCACATTTCCACCCTGACAGGTCAGCTGAAGAGGGAAACACCTAAGGCCCTTTCACAGAACACAATGAGAGCATTATGATTACGTTTTTGCCATGTCCACACCAATCAGAAACCCCAGCTTACCATTAGGACTTTGGGATCCACAGGGAGGACAAACTGTTGCATAACTGGCACACACAATCGGCCAATATCAGCAGCACTGTCTACACATCCCCCCAGGTCATCAGCTAGCCAGGACCCAGGCACCTCCTTCTGACCTCTTCCACCCAGTCACTGACGTGCCTCTCCCCTCCGCCCCCATACCACCACACTGTCCAAATGCTCTGGGGATTTTTCAAAGTTTCCAGCCTGATTCAGGGCAAATGGGGACTATTTTTCCTCCAGAAAATCACCCTGGAGTCCAGATTGGACCCATATTTCACCTGTTTTTGGCCCCATGTGTTGCCTAAACATGTCAGATTGAGAATGGGTGTGTGTGTTTCTTTTCCTCTGTGCTGACATGGCCTTTAACTGCCAAGGTTGCAGCCTATGGAATATTGGGGCTTGAAGTTTTGTAAGAGGTGCTAGAGCTCTCTGGCTCAGAATTATAAAGACTATTTTCTAAACTGGAAATCCCAGGATTCCATAGGAAATCACCATGGTATTTAAAGTGGAACTTTAGTGTCATAACAACATAGGACGTTATCACACAGGGAGGCTTCTGTTCTCCTCCCATGATTAATTTGAATTTAAAGCATCCAAATAGCGCAATCAGGGTTCATACCCCCACGCCTTTCTCCTGTCAGTAAATCACAATTGCCAGCCTCCCTGTGTGATAATCTCCTTACCAGCATACTTGTCCCATCAGTAAAGCATCAGAGAGCCACCATTTGGCAATAATGGGATCTTGTGTTATTGCCAAATGGCGGCTCCATGATGCTTTACTGACATTACAAGTACGCTAGTTGCAATTTACTGATGGGAAGAACAGGAGAAAAGTGTGGGAGTGTGAACCCCAATCGCACTATTTGGACACTTTAAATTCGAATTAATCACAGGAGGAGGATGGATGCCTCTCTGTGTGATAATGTCCTTAGTGTGCAAGGGGGAAGATTTTCACACAACATCTCTATATCGTTCCTTTAACGTCCCAAAGTGTAGTGGAATCATCATAACAGATAGACGACTCCAAAAGATTTTCACATGAGGCTGTTAGTGTTCTTAAAATTCAGAATTCAGCAATAAATGATTACAAAACGATTTCAAAACAGTTACATTCACATACTGGACACAGTAATGTTTCAGCAATGATTTAAGAACACTAACAGCCTCATGTGAAAATCTTTTGGAATCATCTATCTGTTATGACAATTCCACTATACTTTGGGATGTTAAAGGAACAATATAGCGATGCCGTGTGAAAATCTTCAGACTCTGGTGAGACTGGCAGCAAGAGTGGGGACAGTCTGTAATTATTGTGTTCCCTTTCCTGTCAGAAATGGACACACATAAGGCCTTTAGTCCAAGTAGGTTAGCTACGATCCCTAATTTCATATGCCCACCATACCTAGGCTAATATTTTGAACCTGTTTCATGTATATTCTGAAACATAACATGTAGGTTTGTAGACAACATTTTCAAAGCTCTCTGTGTGTGTGTGTGTGCACGTGCATGTGTGCGTGTAGTGTAGTGTGTTAATTTAACTCCAACATGCTGTTTTTCCAGGATTCAGGGCCTCACGGAGAGCCTCCACAAACAGAGGAGTGTCACAATGCTTTTCATATGTACAAAGTGATGAAAGGAGAAAGAGACTGGTGCAGGGGTGAGTATGTTTACTATCTCTGCTTAGAGTACCCAAAGAGGGCTAAGGGGCAAAGTTAATCATGAACTGCCCACCTCATATCCACTCCAAATCTAGACCAAAAGGGAATTTGTTGGGGGTGGATATGAGGTGGGCATTTCATGGTTAACTTCCCTTCTTAGCCCTCTTTCAGAATTCTCTAAGCAAAGATAATAAACATACTCACCCCTACGTCACCTCCTGCCTCAACTCTTGCTCCTTCCATCACTCTGGAGACATGAAAAGCAATGCGATACTCCTCTGTTTGTGGAGGCTCTCTATGTGATACAGAAGCCTGGGAAAAAACAGCATTTTACATTGTTTATGGAGCCTCCATAACAGAGAGGAAAGGTTCTTCTCTCAGACTATGACTCTTCATGTGAAGTCAACATTTGTACAGAATGCTCCCACTTATCTGACGGTTTAGCGACCAGAGGACTATCAGAAAGTAGAATTGGTTAAAAAGCAGAACCCAAGTTTTTCGAGTTTTTGCAAATGCATTTTGGCCGCTGAAAATGCAAATAACACAAATGCATATGAGTGGTCTCAAATGAGCCTTTTAAGCAAGAAGAACTGAAGAAACAGTGGAAACTGTTGAATTAATGGATTTTTCTGTCATTTCAAATGCTGAAAGATCAAGGCATCAAAAAGCCTGTATATCTTAACTCCTGTTTTTATATGTATTTTAATCTGTATTTGTGAGACCACCAAAGAATATCAGGTGCTGTGGGCTATATTTTAGAGTATAAACCACCAAATATTCCTTGCCTAAGAAAACCCTATGAAATTCATGGGGTTTCCATAAGTCGACAGGCAACTTGAAGACACACACACATCATCAAGCATTGGAAAAAAGATAGAATATAAATGAATAAATTAGTAGGAGGAAGACCAGTAGTACTAGTAATATAGTGATGGAAGGAGGTGAAGCTAGAACACTTCTCCTCACATACTGGCTTAAATCCTTTTGGTTTGTGCCAACTAAAGGAGATCAACTGAATAAATTATTGATTGGTATGTTGAAACATAGATAAAGCCAATGGTTTTAATGGTTCTTCTTTAGCTGGGAGTAACTATAAGATTTAGTCCTCAACAAATGAGTTATTCCGCACTTATGGAATCGCTGAAGGCCACCCCCCTCCCTTTTGGATCCTGTTAACTGTGAGTTTAAACTCTGAGGAGTTTGTCCTGGGAGTGATCCAGATAGAGTGGGAGGAGAATAAGGGGGGAAGTGAAAAAGAAGAGGGAATACAGATGGCTATGAAAGTGGCAGGAAACTGTCTATAAAGAGTTCCATGAGAAATACTGGACTTACTTTCTTACAAAGGAAAGTACAGGCATAAAATTATTTCTAAACAACTGATGTATGGTGTGTGTGTGTGTGTGTGTGTACACACACCTACTGCTGTGATGTTAAATTTGGCCCTCATTCATCCACAAGATAAAAATCAAAAAGAAAGAGACTCTATTAAACACAGGTTTTAGGCAGCGAACAAAGTTTCTGATCAATTTAATTTACCAGAGGCCTAAATGGTATTAGATTATCAAACCAAATGGCAACATTGAAGGCACTGCCTTTTAGGTTCAGCACCCAGATTGTAATAAGTGTGTTATTCCATTCATTCTGTGTCTCAGTTCAAATTATGAAGAGAATGGCACGTTCCCTCTCTAGGATAATTTTCCATTTTTAACCATTTCCAAAATGCTGTCAAACAGCTGTCACAAAGAAAAATGTTGCCAATTTCTCACTGAAGCTTGAAACTTGTTAAATGCAAATGTAAAGTAGTGTTTTGCTTATAGTCCCAATGCAGTGGGGTGAAACTGAACTGTTTTTTGAAGGCTGCCTTTGCAGAGATTATAGCCAGGCAAAGCAAGAGCATCAATGTGTGTGATCAGGAGAGAAGGAAGAATGAATGTGCAGTAGCTTGTTGCACAGTCAGTGCTCCAACTAAGCCTTTCTCAATTAAAAAGAAAATCTAAGAGAAAGGAATGTCTGTCTCCCACCACTCCAAAATAGTATTGGCCACGAAAAATGTATACCATGAATAGATCAGTGGAAAAAATAGGAACAGCACAGCCTAATTTTTCTTATAACACTGGGAAACAAAAGTGTATCCATGTTGGCCACAGTGCAATATAACAGAGAGAGAATGGGGGGGGGGGGTTTGTTTTGGACCTGAGTGAGTGAGGTCAGAACATCAAAATGAAATCACACCAAACAAACAAACAAACAAACAGCTTCATTTATATACCGCTTCATACTGAACTAACAAGAGGTTGCCCAAAAAAAACAGCACACAGAGCATACACAGTAGGGTTCCTTACAATAATGTTCCTGACTTAGGAGGTGGATATAATAAATGTCTAAACAGGTTACAGACAAAGAGCAAATCAGACAAAACACAGTATGAAACAGGGTGATAAGCAGATATTTGCAGCCGTCAAGAAGGAAAGAAGAGGAGGCAGCTGCACAGACAGGCGGCCAGAAAAGATAAACCAATTGGGCTGAAAACATATACACAATGATAACGACTTTGAGAAAGATTACATGGGGCCGCAATTAGATAGTCCTCTGCTGCTATTCCCTTTCACTTGTGCCTTTTGTTGGAATATCGATCGGGTGAGGAGGAAAACTCTATGCGGCAAGAAAGAGTGGGGGGCATAGGTATTATGCAGCATGGAAACATGAAAGTGCCAGTGTGTGTCCCTCTCTTAAGCCCAGTGGCAGTGAGCAGCCATCTCCCAGAGTCCTCTCATCACAGCAGTCCACCTTCCCATCATGGCTGGCACCCTCTTCTCTTCTGTTAAAACAGACTGAAACATGAACCTAGAATCTAGCCTCCCTTATTTGTTTCATTATTCCTTTTCATCTCACTTGTACACCACTCGTTTTACAGTTTCTTCTTTATCTTTTTTTTTTAAACTTGATTCTAGAATGTATTCCTGGAATTTTGTAGTCTGTAACCTAAATGTAATGCTTAAAATGTACTTATTTTTTCTAATCATCTCTTATTATAGTCTATAAAATGTTTTCAAGACAGTTTACAGAAATGAAAACATACATTTAAAAAGCCTACTCCACCAATTATGTCGATCTCTCTTTCCCTCTCTCAGACCTTACTTCAGGGAAGACAGACCTTATAACGTTTTTATATTTATAATTTATTTATTTGAATATTTGCATCACTTAAGTATATGTTATAAGCCACACACCCTTTTAAAAGGTAGCAATAAATGTGGTGTTATGTTATTATGCTTTTTACCAACTGAAGGTAATTCCAAGGGCAACACATCAGAGTTTATATTACTTTCAGGTAAGAAAACACTGGAGAGTACATTTATTTGTATGCCACTTTTCAAACAGAAAAGATCTTAAAGAGGGTTACAATAATAATAGCACAACAATTTAAAAGAATGCCATTTAAACAACAATTAATTTAAAATTAGGAGTGGCAATTGCCCAGCTAAGCTAAGCAAGGGGCAAATAGCAGTGTGTGTGTGTGTCTGTGTGTATTTTAATAACATAATATTAAACCTCCAAGATGATAAACCAAAATGGCATGGAAATAGAAGCTAGTGTTAATATCTGCAGAGGAGGGCTTTCACCCAGTCCCACAATCTTCACAGGCACAGTTGATGAATCAACCTTCAATTTCACTTTCTGCAACATTCATTTTAAAAAAAACCTCATCTTCTTTTTAAAAAAAGTTCTTATTTTAAAAATGAATAAAATCATCAACCATCTGCACTGGCTAAATTCAGTAAGCCCTTTCCCAGCATGGAGAGGACCTGTCACATAGCTGTTAAAGATGAGGAAACTGTCAGTGGGGGAAAAAAGAGTTGGCAAACACAATTCAGTACGGCAAGAATGGTTGCATACACAGATATTCAAATGCAGACTTTTAAGAGCTAAGCACACACATTTCTCTATCTCAACAGACAAATTGGCCTGTTTCACTTTTGATGAAAAATTTGAAAACCTCTTGTGAAAAAATGAAGAAAATGGAATTGCCATCCATCGCCAGACAAAACATTGAATCTAATTCAATGTCAAGTTGTTCCTGATCAATCATAAGCCTTGCTATTCCAAGCCTGATACCTGGTTATCCTCTCATGTCCTTCATCTCTTGAACTTAATAGGCAACAGTGAAAATATCTCCACAAACTTGTATGCTTTCCCTGCCAGTCTGTTGTTGTTTTCTCATAATACTCTGAGAAACAGGTCACTACATTATTTCCACATGCAGATGAGAAGCTGAAGCTGATAGACACCAACTTTCCCAAGGCCAGACAGTGGTTCTTTAGCAAAGAAGCCTTAAACGAACTAGTCAGTTCATGGCATAACGCACAATTATTAAACTGAAGAGGGCTCATAGTTGAGTGGTAGAGTACATAAACATTCCCACAGTCTAGCTTCAGTTCCTGAAACTTTCAGTTAAAAGACCTCAGGAAATACAGCTGAGAAAGAATTCTTTCAAAGACTTTATAGTCAAAGAATCCAACTGCAAGCAGAATGGGCAATGATCAGACTTGATATAAAGAACTTTATACCAAGAATAAAGTACTTTATGGAGTAGCTAATACTCCAGAAGAAAGGATCAAAATTCAAAGCGACCTTAATAAATTAGAAATCTGGAGCAAAACTAACAAAATGAATTTCAACAAGGAGAAATGTAAGGTACTGCACTTAGGAGCTTATCGCTTAGCATTTTAAATTGGCTCCAGCCTCCTGGGCTGCAGCCAGGAGGCAGGATGGAAGTAGGGATTATCACACACTAAATCACCGCTGAATCACCAGACATTATCAGCCCAGGTCCAAGCTGCGCTCTGCTAGCATTTTTAGAGCTCTGAAAGCTTTCCAACTTCTAAAAAGTGCTGGTGGAGTGCGGCTGGGACCCGGGCTGATGGCAGCCAGTGATTCAGCGGTGATTTAGTGTGTGATAGTCCTTGCCTCCATCCTGCATCCTGGCTACAGCCTGGGAGGCTAGAGCCAATTGAAAATGCCTAAGCTCCTTAAGCAGAAAAAATAAAATGCACAGATATAGGATAGGGGACACCTGGTTTGACAACATTACTGTGAAATGGATCTAGGAGTCCTAGTAGATAACAAGTTGAACATGAGTCAAAAGTGTGATGCAGCAGCTAAAAAAGCTAATGCAATTCTAGGCTACCTCAATAGAAGTATATCAGGGGTAGGCAACCTTTTTGACCCGGGGACCAGGTTGCTGTCCCTCAGACAACTCGGGGGGTCGAAGCAAAAAGTAATAATTAATTAATTCAAAAATTAATTAATTAATTAATTAAACCGGGCCAAATGTAGGACAAAAATTTAAAATGGAGGACACTTTTTAAATTAAAAAATGGAGGACACGCAAAAAAATCTGCTGATTTTTTAAAAAATGTTAATATAAATGCATGTTTCTGAGACTTCTATAGACAATTGCCCCCCCTTGCCCGCCTCTTGCCCCATTTGCTCCTCCTTGCCCCCCTTGCCCACCTCTTGCCCCCACTTGCTCCTACTTGCTCCCCTTGCCCACCGTTTGTCCCGTGCGCAAAGGCCCCTGCACGCATGCGCCAGAAGCCCAAGCCCCCGCATGCTTGCGGCAGAGACCAAGGCCCCTGTGCGCCTGCACCAGCGGCCAGAGGCCCCGCATGCTTGCGCGGGAATCCAAAGCCCCCCGCGTGCTTGCACCGGAGGCGAAAGGCCCCCGCGTGCCTGCGCCGGCGGCCAGAGGCACAGCACACTTGTGCGGGAAGCCAAAGGCCCCGGTGGCAATCTGTGGCAGGGCCGGGCTGGGGCTGGATCCTAGGCCTCGGCGGGCCGCATGCGGCCCGCGAGCCATAGGTTGCCAACCCCTGGTCTAGATCAAGGGAAGAAATAGAACCACTCTATTCTGCTTTGGACTTGCCTCACCTGGAATACTGTGTCCAGTTCTGGGCACTACAGTTCATAAAGGATATGAACTAGCTGGGGCGTGTCCAGAGGAAGGTGTCCAAAATGGTGAAAGGTCTGGAAACCATGCCCTATGAGGATAAGCTTAGAAGACACGGCATGCAGTGTCATGGCACTCTTCTGGCATTGCATTTAGATGATGCAGTGCCAAAGGAGCGCCATAAAGCTGTGGTGCGGCAGCTATGGCATTCTTTCCACGGTGCAAAAAGGAGCTGCCTTTTTGCTGCTCCCCTTTGCACTACAGAAAGGCCAGATTGCAGCTGCAGTGTGCGGTCACTGCAGCCCAGATCTGGCTCCAAAAGGTGTGGCTGTAGGCCACCTGAGTCTGTTGCAATAGCAGTCCCTATGCAGCCACTTTCTTATATATATGTGCCATAGAGGTGATGCTAGTGAAGAAGTATACTGGAGGGGATTTTAAATTAATGCTACAGAAGAAAAGGCCAAATACAACAAACAATCCGGCTTCGATAAGTTGCTCTAGTCAGTCTTTCTGAGAAAGCAATTTCCTTGGTATTTATTTATTTATTTATTTCTGAAGGTCTCTGAAGACAGCCAGTGTGGTACAGTGGTTTGAGTGTTTGGCTAGGACTATGGGAGACTAGAGTTCAAATCCCTACTTCGCCATGGAAACCCACTGGATGACTTTGGGCAAGTCACATTGTTTCAGCCTCAGAGGAGTGCAAAAGCAAAAAACAAAAACAAAACCCTGAACAAATCTTGCCAGGAAAACCCCATGATAGGGTTGCCTTAGAGTCATTGTAAATTGGAAATTACTTGAAGGTATAGAACAACAACAACGATTTCATAACGTAATGGGAACCTAACCACTTGTTCAATGGTATTTTTCAGATCATGAAAAATATATTGTCTGTTAGAAGATACAAGCTCACCACCAATCCCATAGAATGGTTTCTCCAATACCCCTGCAGAAAGAAGGTTTATAGAGCTAGGAGAGGGAGATTAGTACTGGTTTGTTTATGTTTTTTCCTTCTGTTTATTTCTATTCATATGTTTTATGGGGAAGCATAATTGTTTGTTACATTGTAAAAATGACATTTACAGGGCTGCTTTTCAGAACTGTTCTTTTCCTCTGCACTTGCTAGCTCATGAGTGTAACCAATCTCAAGTCAGTTCTCCTTAACATCAACCATGTTTATATTAAGTCCTGAGGAGAGAATATTCTATTTCAGCACTTCCATAGATATTTCCCACTCCTCATTTCTGTTTTTATGGCATCTCACCACACAACCTGACCCAATTTGCAGTGAACACCATACATTCAAGCCTTCTGTGCAAGGGTCTGTAATATACAGATTCCTTAAAAATAGAGAGGAGACATGCCAACATACTCTTACTCACCAAAGCTGAATGTGCGAGACCAAATGTTATGAACAATGGGCAAGACTAGCCCAAGGCTGACCAACCAATTTGGCAGTTTAATTTTAGTTCAACACTGGGAATGGGATGGAAGCCTCTATCATACATGCAGACAGGGTAAGTAATGTAACTGTCCTTCCAAAACTTGACAGGTATCCCACCCCACAGCATTCCCTTCCTGAGGTAGCCACCTTTTGGGTGTTCAGGTCACCTGATGGCTCTTTCTTAGGCAAGGAAAAATAAAGAAGTAATTTTGCCAATTCCTTCCTCTGAAATATAGCTTGGTTTTCATTGGTGGACTCCCATCCAAATACTAACTAGGGCTGCCAAATAGTAAGGCTAGTGTGGCCAGGGCATATGATTTTACTGCCTCCTCAAGTGGTCCCTAATGACATGACAGGACTTCTTTATACCAGCCTGCAGTACTCCTCTGTTATGCCCAGCCTGGAAGAGACTCAGAGGATGAGCCAGAGCCTCTGGGACTTGAGTCTGTAGCTGTGGAGCCTGAGCCCAGCCCTGAGAGATACAATCAGGGAGGTCACAGGCATGAAACTGCAGGACCTAAGCAAAACAGTGGAGGATAGGGGGTCTTCAAGATGTCACCATGGGGTTGGGGTCAATTTGAGGGCATTTAACAACAATAACAACATTGCAATTTGAAACAACAGTTGAGTTTGGTCTGGAATTTTCTTCCTGTGATAAATGAGTCTGCATTTTCATTTGTTACAAATATTTTCAGGCTGGCTTGGCACCCAAATGATGGACTCCTGAAGCAGCTATCCTACTTCATTTATTAATGGAGCACTTATGTTACCTTGACTTTTTCTGCTGGTAACCCAACATAGGTTCGCAATCATATTGTACCTAGGTCATGTCTCTAGTTGCCTAGCAACCGTTACTACCTGCCCCCTGCTTAGGTCAGAGACACAGGTTCTCCTTCATATCATGGAGAATGCACTAAGTGCCAATATGTAACTGCCTGAAGTGCTAACAACACCTCCCATTTTGCTCAAGCACTAAGAGACTGAAAGGGAGAGGAGGTCTGAAAGAGCCAGCCTTTGCAAAGCTAATGAAAGCCAACATTCAAAATGAAAATAATAATAAAAAAACCAGACTGCTCCTCTGAGGATCACTTCATGTACTATTGTTTTAAGTGTACAAAATGAAAATGTCATAAATGTAAAGAGTGAACGTGGCAAACAAACAAAAAAGTGAGTGCAAATCCATGTATTTAATGAGTGTGCTCATCAAGAAGCCAGTGACACTCTATTACATTTAGGCTGCAGCATTCTTATTAAATTTCAATTGGTGCCAAGCCCTGGTTTGCCTCTGTGCAATGTGCAAAAGGGGAAAAAACATTCAAGGAAGGAAGAAAATAAGGAAAGAAAGATCAGGGATTGTTTTTGGAATTGGACATGGCATAAGAACAGTGCAAGCCTATCTATGTCTAATCAGAGCTGATGATTATAACTCACTTTGGTTCAGGGACAGTTTCTTCCAGGAAAATGGGTATGGGATTGCAACCAAATTATCAATATGTTTAGCTTTATTGGCCTGTGCTGTAATGTCATATGTCTTGGCTAATAAAAATAATGTTACTGTATACAGAAATTGGCTCCCTCCCCATTCATTAATACCATGTTTATTAGTCAGTGCAGTACTGTAATTTTTGAATACAGTACACTTAAACCAAGGACACAAGGAGAAAAGTAAACTCTAAAGTTAAATTGTCCTCAGTTGTGTGTGTGTGTGTGTGTGGGAGGGATTTTCAGAGCAGAGGCATAAACATATTGTAGATGAAAAAATATTTTAAAGGCCAGGGAAACTAAGAGCTATACTCTTAGTGTATAAAGGGTAATAAAATCTCATTCTAACTATGTACACAAGCAGCAGTCAGGGCCTTACGTTTGGGGGGTTTTCAGATATTTTGGACTCTTTAATACTGCACAGTAATAGCAGTTTGATATCACTTTCACTGCCATGGCTGCATCCTATGGAATCTTGGGAGCTACAGTTTGATGAGGCACTAGAGCTTCCTGGCTGAGAGTTCCAAATATGCCTCCCTATAATACAAATTCCAGGATTCCATATGATGATTACATAACAATCAAAGTGGAATGATAGTACTATAAGCCTTAAACCCTTATGTGATTCACCACAGATTGCAATTCTTTTTTTTCTCCTTTTTTTTTTTTAGTTTTATACATAATATTTTTAATAATTACAATTCTAGCATTTATAAAGGGCTTGGAAAAACTGGGAAGGTGAAAAATAGAAAAAAAGAATTCAGGGCTATTATTACACACTGTACGATAACAATGTGATTCAGTTTTAACTGACATGGCTATATCCTATGGCTTTCTTGAATTTGTCTTTGGTGTGAGGCACTAGAGACTCCTGGAATTTGTCTCTGGTTAAGCACTAAAGATCTCTGGCTGAGAATTCTAAGTAATTTACAAGATGACAAAGCCCAGGTATCCATAGGATGAAGCCAGTTTAAATGTAATCAAAATGTTATAATTATGTAGTGTGAAAGGAACCACACACATATCGGATGCATGTGTAGGGAGGGCTAATTCCAGCCTCCTTCTCTTTTCTGCAGGATAGCACTTTCACTATCTGTGCTCTGAGATCACTACTGAAACACAAGCCATAGGCACAGTCTATATTCAGCTAGATATATGCACATGGTAAAGTATTCTACGTATCTATGATGCCTAACAGGACTGGGACAAATATGTTAAGTAGACAACATCCATAAAACTCACATATACATTTGGCTATTGTTCTATAATCCAGCAATATTAGGGTTTAGGGTGATTTTCCCCCCACTGATTTCAGTGAGAGAAAGTCAGATTAAATCCTAGTGCTAGAGTTTAAGAGAACTGCAGATTGGCCTGCTAATTGGTCTACCTTGAGAGGACGATGTCCTGAGTCAGCCCTGGTAGTAATTAAACACTCCAGGGTGCCTAATTATAACAAATGTAGTGTTTAGACCAGTAAGCCATTTCCCCGAGTGCGTTAATCAGCTGCTTTAAAGAACATGTTTTTAACCTACAAGATTATTTGCCACATGGGATAAAGACAAAATAGTCAACAACGCCCTGCTGAGAAGCTATCATTTGTCTTAAAGGAAGCTTGATCATTTGATTATATATTGCAAGTAATTTACATAAAAGAGATAGTAGTTTGTGTAATTGGTTTTCAAAGCTCTTCCCCTTTAGCCCTGTCCTCTTGCCCTGCTTGTCCCAGAATAGCTATCAATGGATCATGGCCACTTTCTGGACACTTTTAGAAAGCTGCTCTCTGATGAACCATTTTGGCTTCTCACAGTGTCCCAAGGTCATGCTGTCAGGGCCTTTCTTGGAAATTAAAGACTTCTTACCCCTGCCAGAACTGAGAGCCCAGAAACTGCTTTAGGGTGTCATGTGCTGATGCTAGGACTAGGATCTATTCATATGACTACCTGCTATAGTAATGAGTTGAAAACTTAAATACTGTCACCTAAGGCCTATAACCAGTGATGGTGAACCTTTTCGAGGCCGAGTGCCCAAACTGCAACCCAAAACCCACTTATTTATTGCAAAGTGCCAGGTCCCTCTGGCTTTCTAGTAACAAACTCTGGCAAACTCTGTGCTGGGACGATGACACATGTGCCCACAGAGAGGGCTCTGAGTGCCACCTCTGGCACGTGTGCCATAGGTTCGCCATCACTGCTTGTAACCATGGGTGTGTGGGGGGGCCTCACCTGTTATCACAGGTGAGTTTAATGGATGTTAAACCCCATCCCCATTGGTGATCTTCCACTCCACATATTTGCTGAGCATTATAGGGGTGGTGGTAATCCTGGAATTCACCATGCGGTAGGCAACTTTGGTGGATCTGGGAACCAATTCCATTACCCTTATCAAGTCAGAGACCAATCTAAAAAGCACCAAAAATCAAAACCAAAATTGACTTCTGTTTCCAAACTATTACCATCACTAAACCCATTGGGGGGATACTTGGGGGCAAAAAAAGGCATGCAAGGGCTATGAACTTTGTTTTATAGGAGAACCATATATTTTTTTAATCATGGACTGCTTTGCTGGGGACAGGTAGGGGAAACCATCAGTGTTGAGAACATTTGCTTGCCTACACTCATTAATGGCTAGTTTGCATGTGTGACTGTAGGAATTATATATATATTCTGATTTCCTGTTTGTTGGGGCTTTTCCCCATACCTTTTCTCTTCCTGCATTACTGTAACCATCAGCCATTTTGCTCTCCTCCCTCTCTCATTCATTATACCATGTAATTGATAGTGTCCAAGTAATCTGTAAGTAAAGCTACTTTTATATCGTTTACGAAGCAAGCTAAGTTTTTTGTGGGTTTTTTGGGCTATGTGGCCATGTTCTAGAAGAGTTTATTCCTGATGTTTTGCCAGCATCTGTGGCTGGCATCTTCAGAGAATGTTGGCATAGAAGAGAGCTGGAGATACACAAACACACACACACACACACACACACACACGTGTTTCCAGTTTTGACTGTTCTAGAGATGCTTTCCATGTACACATGCACACATATGTGAAAGATGTATGTGTTTTTCAAGTGAAAGCCCACCAAAAGGGTAAATATGCCCTTATTATCCAGCTGTGATTTGGTGTAAGAAAGGCATCTTCAGGAAAAGTGATTCAGTTTAGCAGATCCTAATACCAGCTATGTAGTCCCCCCCCCCCCGGTTTCCTATCTCACTACACCATTTGGTTAACTTATGATGTGTCTGACATTTTCTCACAGTTCAGAAGATGCTGTCTCTCATTTGTGTAGCTGAAAGTTGATGGGAAGACCTAGCTTCATTATAGCAAGGCTGGTGGGCGGAAAAGGCATTTTTCCCCTTCAGCCTATGTAACAATGTGTGAGTTATGAGGAAATGGCATCATGAACCTTTTACCAGGGGATAACACTACAACTGTCAGACATTATTTCACCTCTCTATCATATGCAAGGCAGGCAACAACTCCCCCCTCCCCCTTTAACGGTTGTTTTGGTTCTGTTCCTTCCCCCATCAGAACATATGCTGCATGAAGAGAAATCATGGATACCTACAGAAAGTGACACATACACTCTCAAATGCTAACATTTATAGCAGTGTGGACAGTTTGCTACCAAAAAGTTGTTGGCAGCATATCATCCTGCGGCTGTTGAATCATTCAACTGAATTAGAGCCATTTTGAAAAACTCAGCAGTGCCTTCTAAATCCTGCTGATACCATTGACTAATGCCATCATATTATATCAAAAATTCTGTTTACATAGATCAGCATTTCTAAAAATGTATATACATGGAGCATCACAGAATTCATTGCTCCCCTGTCCCCCAAACTAATATGAGAGGCATATTAACCCAACCTCAGGGATAGGAAGCAATTGGCTCTCCAGATGTTGTGTTGTCATTCTTGTCATTCTTCAATATTAACTATACTGCATAAGGCCCATGAGAGTTGTATGCCAACAATATCTAGAAGGCCAGACGTTCTCTACCTCAGTTCTACAATTTTTAAAAAAATCTATATTTTTTTCAGTTAGATCCCAGAACAATAGTCATGAATCTTCCCATCAGCTGTAGGATGGCTAAGATATTATTGTTTCATAACATCATGTCACCTCTTTACTTATTTAGACTTCTTCCAGATAAAGACTGTACTGTAAAATCATCCTGCCTTAAAGAACTTTAATTTTAAAAGATTCCAGACAAACCATGTTTGCTTTGTAATCCTCCTGTATGTACCGTCAGCTTCTTTCATATTCTGTCTCTCTTAAGAATGAAGTGACAGAAAAGCTACATAATTCCTTTTGATTAATACTGCCAAGATCCATGGTAACTCATGGTCCAAGAAGGTTGCTTCGTCCCACATGAGGTGCCACCTGAGACCACAGGCTGCTGGTATGAGGAACCCTTCATTTGGAAGCATCCTTAGTCAGAGGTTAGTGAGAACACCATGTTTTCTGGGCAATGGTTCTGATGCAGGGGTTCCCCATCAGCTGTAGTCAGTACTGGGTCATATAGCACCTTGGAGAGATGTCACTTATGTAGGTTTCAGTGCCTTGCAGGATTTCCCCACTTCTAGGACCTATGAATGGTAGATGCATCCAAAATGAAAGCTTCATACTGAAAAAAAAAATCTTGTCCCTTTTACAATACACTACTCCAAGCATGCCGTGCTGCATAGCTGGGACTCACTCAACCACCCCTCTCCTCCACTCTGCCCTAATTCACTTCACACATTTTCAATCTTCTATGGCCACTTATGTCTTATATAGCAACCAGGAAACCCTTTCTTAAGAGCAAGGTCTACTATTCAGTTGGTGATGCAGCCTTTGAATCCTGATCATTTTAAATTCACTAGCACAAATATAATGTGAAAACCTTAGAATGTCAAGCATGGCATCTGAGCAATGACAAAAGGATTAGGTTTACACATTATTTGTATTCATTTTCATGTGTCACATCCATATGACATACTCCTCCCCCAAATCTAAGGTTGCCTAAGTGAAAAACAAAGAGGCTCCTGCCCTTTAGTGGTGATATAGAAGAAAAAATTTCAGCAAGTGTTGCTTGTTGACAAACAACTTTTACACAACTACTATAGCTACAGATAGAATTGTGGGGTTGCACAAAAGTGATAGAAAGTTAATCCACCAGAACTATAGGGCTGTACCTTATAGAATTAGAGTTCTAACATAGATATTATTTTAATGACTGTGTCATATGCTTGAAGATAAACAGTGAGACTGATGATTATGATGATGATTTATAATGTGCTTTCCACCAAATGGTGGAACATAAAGCATATGCAGTCAAAGACAGAGACAATAAAACATAATACTACAAATATATATAAAGTCCCCAACTTCTGACCAGCCACTATGTGTCTCAGATAGCTTAGTCCAAAGAATTAAAGAAGAAAGTCTTCAAACCCTTAAAAACAGGTGAGATTCTCCTCCAGCTGGAGGTCCAAATAAGGACTGTTCCACAGATTCCCCCTACACCATAATGTAATCCCTTGTTCTACCTACATGAATTTCCCAAAAAAGGCAAAACTTTCTCAGATGGACTTCTTTGCTTTTTAATTGCTGCCTGAGCAATGATTTTGCAAGGTTTTTAAAGCAAATTTCTTAAGAAGATAATCTGATATGACCCAGAAGACCCCAAAGTGTTGGTCCTTTCCCTAATGTACTATATCCCAAACACATCTTTTCTCTCTTCTCTGAGAATGCAGTCAACATTTTGTGAAACTGGGATGTTATTCCACTGAACTTTCAAGAGCATAAATTCACCACTACAGCGTAAAATGTCTGCTTTAAAATGGAATTACTGGATAGTTTAAGAGTCTACATAAATACCTGCATGCACCAGATCCCATCTGTTCGTTGAAACTAAGCAGGGTCCACCTGGTTAGTGCTTGTGGTGTAGTGGTTTGAGCATTGGACTTATGACCCTGGATGCCAGAGTTTGATTTCCCACTCAGCCATGGAAAGCCAGTGGGTGATCTTGAACAAACATACACTCTCAGCCCCAGAAAACCCCATGATGGATTCACTCTAGAGCAAGGGTAGGCAATCTTTTTGAGCCGGGGGCCGGGTTGCTGTCCCTCAGACAACTGGGGGGCCGAAGCCAAAAAATAAATAATTAAATAATTTTTGAAACAAATTAAATATATAAATAAACCAGGACAAATGTAGGACAAAATTTTCAAATGGAAGACACTTTTTAAAAAAAATGGAGGACACGTGAAAAAATTTGCTGATTTTTTTAAAAAATGTTAATATAAATGCATGTTTCTGAGGCTTCTATATTGCCCCCCAAAGGCCCCAGCGGCGTTCGGCGGCAGGAACAGGCCCTGGGGCCGGTCCCAAGGCCTCTCACCTCGGCCGGGCGGCAAAATCCGGCCTGCGGGCCGCAGGTTGCCTACCCCTGCTCTAGAGGCATCATAAGTTGGAAATGACTTGAAGGCACACAGCATCATGGGGTTTTCTGGGGCTGAGAGTGTATGTTTGCCCAAGATCACCCACTGGCTTTCCATGGCTGAGTGGGAAATCAAACTCTGGCATCCAGAGTCATAAGTCCAACACTCAAACCACTATACCACACTGGCTCCCCTATATTTTGCCCCAGTCTTTCCTTCTCTTTCAGTGATTTTTGTTAACAAATGAAGCCAATGGTACAGCAATTATCGAAATATCCATTATCTGTCTTTGAGTATCAATTAGAGCTATTTTTTGTCCTGGAGATGTGATTGCTGCCTCATAGAGAACAATTAAACAATCTGCTGTGATTAGGCAGCAGTGATTAGGGTGCTGTGATTAGGCAGCAGTACTTCTAACCCCCACCCCAAAAGCTGCAAAAACAGGAGCGGGGAATTTTTCTCAGATTTTCTTCCACATGTCATTTTCTTTAAACCTCTGAGTTCACAAACATTAAACATTACCAGGCCAATGCAGATAAAGTCCATCAATATTATACCTGTGTTGTACAGAAGATGGGATGGTGGCTGAGAGAGAGAGAGTGATTGTATATTATCAGATTGCCAAAATAGCTCAGACACAATACAGTATAACCATTTTGCTCTTTGTGTGTCTGTGTGTGAAGATATTGTCTAATGAAGCTAGGGACCACAGAGTCAGAGCCTTGGGATTTTTGAATGACATAAAGTATGTCATCCACATCATATTTCCTTGTTCCTTATAAGCAGTAGTTCCCAAAGTTTTCTATGCCCCACACCCCTAGGAACTGTTTGGTTAATCTTTGCAGCCCTTACAAAACTAATATCACAATGGAAGATGAATAAGTCATTTCTCATTTTTAAACTGCAAAATTGAACCACGTGCAATACTGCAGATGAACAAACTGAACTTTAAAAAAAAAGCTTTTACGACTTCCAGTGTGGGAGGCAATGGAGAAGGACATGGGTTAGAGAGGCTCTCTACCCTAACCTTCACAGCAGCAGTTCTAGTTGGAACGGGGCCATTAACTACCTGTCCATATCCTTTCTGGGATTAAAAGATAACTTGGCAACCCGGTGGGGAGTTCAAAACCAGCCCTGAAGTGGTTTGAAGATTTTGGACTGCAGGGTTGTGGACACCTGTTGCTGTAACCACATTTATCTATGGGGTAAGATGCCTTGCCACGCTTAAAAAGAACTACAATAATGGTAAAATAAGCTTTGCTACAGTTGGATTACCTACCTATTTAAACATTCCAACACTCCCCATGGTAAAGGAAGAAGATTACAGAACAAAGACCCTCTTTGAGGGAGATTTCCCTTTCCCTTTAATAAGAGAGCAGAGAAAACGCCAGACTCCAGAAGACTCCAAATCCCAGAAACGCCCAGGAGACACCCTCTAAACAGACAAACTGATAAGGCTTCTAAAGAAGGCTACTCAGGAAAGAGGGAAAACCTGGGATAGAGCTGCAAGGAGAACGGATTGGAGTGAGTAAAAAGAGACTGTGGAGATTGGTTTTATGAGAATAAGAAAAACAAATTGGAAGAGACTGAGAGGATTGAGAGGGAGAAGGGAATATACAGAGGGAAAAGGGACTAGTAAAAAGAAATAAACAAAGACCCTCTTTGAGGGAGATTTCCCTTTCCCTTTAATAAGAGAGCAGAGAAAACATCAGACTCCAGAAGACTCCAAGTCCCAGAAGCACCCAGGAGACACCCTCCAAACAGACAAGCTGACAAGGTTTATAAAGAAGGCTATTCAGGAAAGAGGGAAAACCTGGGATAGAGCTGCAAGGAGAACGGATTGGAAGAGCAGAGAAAACGTCAGACTCCAGAAAACAGACTACAAATCCCAGAAACACCCAGGAGACACCATCTAAACAGACAACCCGACAAGGCTTCTAAAGAAGGCTTTTCAGGAAAGAGGGAAAACCTGGGATAGAGCTGCAAGGGATTGGACTTTAAACCAGGGGGATAAGAACTACCAACCAGAAAAGCGTATGGAAACAAGAGAAGCAGCAAGAAGAAAAAGATTTTTCTAGATTGTATAATCTTATATTAATACATAACTGCTGAACAGGAAGAACAACTCTTATCAAAAGAGAAAATGTCAAAAACTAGCAAAGCACAAAGCCAACCACAATTAACAATGACAACAGAAAGAAGAGGATCTACAGGGGATACAATCAAAATAACTGACCCAAATATCCATATACTTGAAGAAATAAGGAAATTACACCAAGAAATAAAAGATGCGAGGATGGAGACCAAAGAAGATATAAGGATAGCTTGCGCTGAACTACGAGAAGAATTAAAAGATACACGAACAGAAATTAGGAAAGATGTTAAAAAAGAATTAGATACATTTGGGAAAAAAATAGACAAACTATCAAATGACCTCAGTAAAACACAGAAAGAAGTAGATCAAGTAAAGGAAAGAACTAGCATTCTGGAACAATCTTCAAAAGAATTTAACCAACGCCAGGAAGAACAGAGAAAAATGGAATGGAATAGCGAACTTAGATACAGAGAAAAATGTATAAAATTAAGAGGACTGGCTAAGAAAAACAAAGATCTATATGAAAGACTTACACCATCATTAGCTGAATATATATGAATAACATCAGAAGAACTGGAAGTTGAAATAGATAAAATATTTCACATAAACTTCTTCCAAAGTAAAGACAGATCTGTTCCTAGGGATATCGCGATATGTTTTACAAGAACTAAAATAAGAGACAGGTTCATACAGCAAAGCTATGAAACCAAATTACAGGTAGAAGACATGGAGATTAAAATATTCAAGGACATCCCACCACAAATAATGATGAGTTGACAAAAATATAAACCCTTAACACAACTTCTGAAAAATCTTAACATAGATTTCAGATGGGAAAGGATCAAAGGCCTCTCCTTTTTTCATCAACAAAAAAGGTATAAAATAGATACCTTGGAGAAAGCCAAAGAAATAGAAATAAAATTGAGAAAGCAGTATAAAGAAAACGGAGGAAAAAAACCAGAAAGAGAATACTCAACCAGGGAATGGAAAGCTAGTAAAGCTACTGGAAAGAAAAAAGACACAGAAGGACAACAACAAGAAGAAAAAGAACTTGAAAGATTTAATCCTCTGGATAGAACAGAAATAGACCTTTTAAACTGAAACTAAGAAGTGATATATCAAGAGCGCACTATAAGGAATAACCAAACTTATATATTTTTAGTTGTGAACAGACCAGATAATAATCAGTCAAACCGGAACCTTTATCATATATATATTATTAATTTTTCTTCGCACACTGTAAAAAACTAATAAATAAAGGAAAATATTTAAAAAAATAAACAAGGGGTGGAAGGGGTGGAACAATAAAATAAAACAAAATATAGAAATAAAAACAATACGATTACAAGAGTAATAACATAACAATTATAATGACAACAAAAATAATTTCATGGAATGTGAAAGGAGTAAACTCCAAACACAAGAGAAATATAATTTTCCATCAACTAGAGAAATTAAAAAGTGATATTATATGTATCCAAGAAACCAAAATTAAGACTGAAGAAACAAAGTACCTAAGAAATCCAAAATTAGGAACCTGCTATGTATCCGCCATAAACAAAAGGAAAAAAGGAGTAGCGTTATACATTAATAAAAGATTTAACTCTAAGGAAATATTTTGTGATGATAATGGAAGCTTTATTGCAGCAGAAGTCAAACTAAGAAACATGGTGGTATTGGTAGTGGGGATATACGCGCCACACGAAAACAAGGAAAAATACTACTTTAATTTACATTAAAAAATACAAGAATTTACATATGACAACATTCTCATTATGGGAGATTTTAATGCGGTAATAAACCCCAATATTGATAGAAAAATGAATAAAGGAAAAAATGTCAAAAAGAATCAAGGAAAACTACCCAAGACCTTTTTTCAAATGATAGAAGAACTATCACTTTTTGATATTTGGAGATATAAACATGGACAGTCAAAAGATTTTACCTTTTTTTCCGAAGCCCATAATTCCTTTTCAAGGATTGATCTTTTCTTAGCTTCCAAAACAATGCTTCCTTATATACAATCAACAGAAATCCTTGGAAAACCTCTATCAGACCACAATCCAATCTCAATGAAAATGCAGGAAAAAAAACCTGGAATTTTCATAGAGACTGAATGAGAATTTACTATATAATGAGAATGTGATTAAAGAAGAAATAAAATGGTATTTCAAAGAAAATATAACACACGAACTACCTATGAAAACAATATGGGACGCAAGTAAAGCTGTAGCGAGAGGAATATTTATAAAAATAAACGCTGAACAAACAAAAGAAAGGAGACTAGAAGAATTACAACTACAAGAGAAATTGAAACAGAAGGAAAAAGAATGGAAAGAGAACGGAGATAAGAACTTAAAAATTGAAGTACAGATTCTGCAAGAGAAACTTAAATCTTTGGCAATAAAAGAAATTGCAAACAAAATAAGAATGATCAAACAAAAAAATTTTGAATGTGGAAATAAAGCAGGAAAACTATTAGCACAAAAAATAAAAAAATTAAAGAAAAAAAGATGATTAATGAAATAAAATACAAAGACAAAACATATACAACACAAAAAGAAATTATTAGAAAATTCAGAAGTTATTACGAAGAATTATATGATGATAAGACAAAAATGGGAGATGAAGAGACCAGAATAGATCTATATATGAATAAGCAAAGCTTTAAAATAATTGGAGAAACTCAAAAACAGAATCTAAACAAAGAAATTTCCACCAAAGAAATATTAGAGGCAATAAAGAAACAGAAATTAGGGAAAGCTTCAGGTCCGGATGGGCTTCCAGCTATATATTACAAAAAATTTAAAGAAGAATTAATAGAACCACTCAAACATACATTTAATGATATATACAAGAACGGCATTCCAGAAACATGGAAAGAAGCCCTGATTACAGTCATACCAAAAGGAACAAAAGATCACACAGAAATAAAAAATTCTAGACCCATTTCATTAACAAATGTGGACTATAAAATTTTCTCATCAATATTGGCAGAAAGGCTTAAAAAAATTCTAACTGAATACATACACAAGGATCAAAATGGATTTCTTCCGGGAAGACAAGGCCAAAACAATATAAGAACATTTATCAACATTCTAGAGTACTACGAACAACATAACGAGACGAAATTAGCATGCATATCACTAGATGCAGAAAAGGCCTTCGACCGAGTAAATTGGAAATT
Source organism: Sceloporus undulatus (assembly GCF_019175285.1). NCBI lineage: Eukaryota > Metazoa > Chordata > Lepidosauria > Squamata > Phrynosomatidae > Sceloporus > Sceloporus undulatus. The sequence goes on from NW_024802941.1 coordinate 2,645,277, forward strand.
CCTATTTGAGACTTTAAAGAGGATGGATATGGGAGATAATTTTATAAAATGGATCAAGACAATTTATGAAGAACAAAGAGCATACCTACTGATCAATGGTGAAAAATCAAAAACTTTTGCGATAAGAAGAGGTACAAGACAGGGATGTCCTCTATCCCCACTATTGTTTATTTTAGTATTGGAGGTTCTAAACAATCAAATAAGGGAAGATGAGAGAATTCAAGGAGTAAAAATAAAAAATACAGAATATAAATTAAAATGTTTTGCTGATGACATAATTTTCTTCCTAGACGATCCAAACAAGAGCATTGCAAATCTGATTCAAGATATAGAAGAATTTGGTTCATTAGCAGGATTCAAAGTTAACTATGAAAAAACGGTGATACTTACTAAAAATCTCAGAAAAGAAGAAGAAAATGAACTTAAAGATTTATCAGGATTCTGTATAGAAAACAAAATTAAATATCTAGGTATTTTTTTCACTAAAAGAAATATTGAATTATTTCAAAATAATTATGTTAAAACATGGTTACAAATTTAAAATGACCTAAAAAAGTGGACAAAATATAATCTATCCCTTTTAGGGAGAATGGAAATAATTAAAATGAATGTTCTGCCCAGAATGATATATCTGTTCTCAAATATACCAATCATATCAAACGACAAATATTTCAACATCTGGCAAAAAGATATGAACAAATTTTTATGGCAAGGGAAAAAAACAAGAATCAGATGGAAAATATTAACTGATAGGAAATTAAGAGGAGGATCCAATCTTCCGAATTTTATTTTTTTTTTAAATTTTTATTAAAAGTTCACATATTTATACACACTAACAAACATAATACCATAAAAACTACTCTATATACTATTACCCATCCCAACACATGACATAACCAACAAATACGAATACATAAAAACAAACATACTTCCTTTCCTTTACAGCGATTATTAATCAATTCCAGATAGTCTGGATTAGATGACCTTTATGACTTCCCTCTTTTCCTTGGTTAAACTTCATTTCATATCTCTCCTATTATATTTACACATTCTTTCTCTTATCTTTCTTATACGTTCTCATACCATGTCTATAACCCTGGATTCTTCTTTCACCCTTTTGACTCAATTTCATATTTATAAATCATTGATTGTTGACTGATAAACAGATTTCATTCTTCAAAAGCAATTACTCCATTAGTTCCTTTCTCAACTTTTAAATAATTAATTACTGACTGCCATTCTGATCTATATTTTCGCAAATCCTTATCTTTTAATAAACATGTCAGTTTGTCTAATTCCATGATCTCGTATAGTTTTAAAAGCCATTCTTGAACTGTGAATTCCTCATTACCTTTCCATTTTTTTGCAATGATAAATCTTGCGGCGCTTAACAAATAAAATATGATTTTCCCATATTTTGCTTCAAGGTCTTCTTCCAGCATACCTAACAGAAATATTTTTGGTTCCATTTTCAGTGTAATATTCAACATTCTTTCTATCTCTTTATGTATTCTTTTCCAAAATTTCTTAACCCTGGTACACTCCCACCACATATGTAGCATGGTACCTACAGTTTTATTACAGTTCCAACATATCCCTTTACTATTTTTGTAAATTTTTGATATCTTCTCTGGCGTTAAGTACCATCTAAATTGTATCTTGTAATATTGCTCTCTTATTCCATAACTTAGAGTATACTTAATTCTTTTTTTCCAATTTTTTTCCCATTCTTCCAATAAAATAGGATTTCCAAAGTCTCTTGCCCAGTTTATCATATATAATTTTATCGGTTCCGATTCCATTTCCATATTTAATAATATTTTATATAGTTTAGAGAAGGTATGTTGGTTTTCTGAAAGTAACACTTTTTCGAGCTCAGATTCTTCTTTTCCAATTCCGTATAGTTTACTGTCGGTTTTAAATCTCTCCTTTATTTGTCTATAAAGAAACCAATTATTTTCGTAGCCTTCTTGTACCAATTCTTCCAATGATTTGATTTTCTCTTCTCCTTTCTCTTTCTTTAATATATCTTTATATGTAAGCCATTTTTCTTGCTTTAATCTCTCTCTTGCGAAGAACGCTTCATTCGTTGAAATCCATTTGGGAATTCCTCTGATCAATTTATTTTTGTATTTTAACCAGATTCTTAACAAATTTTTACGAATACAGTGATCATTAAATTGTTTGTTTGCCTTAACTTTGTCGTATATCATATAAGCGTGCCATCCAAATACTAGGTCGAATCCTTCCAGTTGCAGGTT
>NW_024802941.1:2657537-2672164 GCF_019175285.1 Sceloporus undulatus
AAAAATGTTGTACAGATGGTATATAACACCGCAACAAATCAATTATATATATAAAACAGGTAACAACAAATGCTGGAAATGCGGTAAACCAGAGGGAAAATTTATTCATATATGGTGGTCATGTAATAAAGCTAAGGAATACTGGAAAAAGATACATGAAACAATTCAAAACATTCTTTGCATTAAAATACCTCTTGACCCAAAAATATTCTTATTAAACATAACTCTCAACATAAAAAAATATAAAATCTCATAAAATCTTACTATATATGATTACATGCGCAAGAATTTTGTACGCACAATACTGGAAAGAAGCAAATATACCATTAGTAGAAGAATGGATAATTAAAATGTACAAAGCTAGAAATATGGATGTGTACTGGCAACTTTACTACAAGGGAAATCCAAAGAAAAATCAGAAAAAGAATGGAATTGTTTAAAGATATATGAAGAAAAGGTAAAAATAATAAGTTGATAAATTTATTTGTATAGGAATGATTAGAATACAACCACATGAACAGGATAAATATAAGTTAAATAATAGGAATGACAGTTGATCTACAAAATGCTGGATTATCCGACTGTATAGGAAGAGAAAAAAATAGGAAATACTGATATCAAGAATCATGTAAATATGTAGATAGTATAATAATAATAATAATAATAATAATAATAATAATAATAATAATATTTATTTGTATACTGCCCTGTGGCGAACCAATCCGGGCGGTTGACAACAGTGAATTATAACAGAGTAAAATATAAAATTAAAAACATTATAATCCCTCCCCTCCTTATAAAAGTATTAAAAAATATGACAGATTAAAAACACAATATCAAAACATAAAATATAGTTAAAACAAACTAAAAACCCTGGTGTCCCTCTGGAGATCCTCAACCATCACTGAAGATGGGGCCACGAGAGGAAAGAGGGGATCAGGGAGCCCAGGCCGGGATGGTTAATCTGGAAAGGCCTGCCGGAAGAGATCCGTCTTGACAGCTTTTTTAAAGCTGTCTAATGATGTCAACTGACGGATCTCATTCGGCAGGTCGTTCCAGAGTTTGGGGGCGACAGCAGAAAATGCCCTCTGGGAGGTCGCCGCAAGCCTAGATTTTAGAGGCTGCAGTAAGTTCCTCCCAGAGGACCGGAGAGCGCGGGGAGGATTATACGGGAGGAGGCAGTCCCTGAGATAGCTTGGACCCAAGCCATTTAGGGCTTTAAAGGTAATAACCAACACCTTGTACTGGGCCCGGAAGCTAATAGGCAGCCAGTGGAGGGACCTCAGAACCGGAGTAATGTGTGTTAGCTAGTTGTTGACACAATGTATGTTTGTTTGATATTTGTTTTATGTTGTACTGTTCGGTGTTTGTTTCTCCCTTTTCTCTTTCCTACTTTTTTCTGTATTATAATATTCTAAATAAAATTTAAAAAAAAATAAAAAAAGCTTTTACTTCAGTCCATAACATTCCAATCTAAACTGAGCAATTAGATTCTAATTTATTCAGAAAAAAATGTAAATTGTTGTAAATTATAAACTTCTCTCTTTTTTATTAAATAAACAATGAGACTACAATCTATCCAACACAACCATGTACAATAGGTCCTTATTAACCACTGAGGTTTGGTTCCAGGAACCCCATGGATACCAAAATCCATGGATGCTCAAGTCCCATTAAATACAATGGCACAGTAAAATGATGTCCCATATATAAAATCAAGATTTGCTACTTGGAATCTATACTTTGGGGGGGGGGGGATTTCAAGCTGTGGATACTTGAATCTATGGATAAAAAAATCCATGGATAAAGAGGGTCGACTGTACTACCACTTCTCAAGGCACACTGGGAGCTGTCTGGGTGATGACTCATGACCTGTCATTCAGGGACACACACCTCTCTTTGTCATCCCCCCCCCCCCCAATTCCATCTTGCAATCTCACAGTAGTTGGGGGCAGGCAGAGGTTCCCTCTGGTGCTGGGATAGGGGACTGAAAATCTCAGTGTGCATGTGTGTATCTCCAAATGAACACATAGATAAGATATAGATTATCTATAGGCATATACACACACACACACACACACACACACACACACACATTGGCACCACTGCCTGCAGTGTGGGAAGTGTAAGCTAGGGGAACTGTCATGTTGAGCACTTGTGCTTCAGAATTTACCACAACTCCTGAAAGTGTATTTCAACTCTGCAGTATCAGCCTCTGGTATTACTCCGTTTCTTTGTCTTGTGTTTTGGAGAGAATATGGTGTAAGGGGGTGTTTGCTGATTGTTTGCTAACTGCAGTGTAATTAATTCTACACTGGAGAGAGTGAAGGAAATAAGAGAAGGAACTGAGAGTTCTATCTACGGATAAAAAGATACTACACAGATACTATCTATTGATGGAAACAAACTCTTTGATGATGAGGATGATGAGGATGAGGATGAGGAGGATGATGATGATGTTAACTGCCCTTGAGTCAGCTCTGACTTATAGCGACCCTGACGATGAGACAGCTCCAAGACTTGTCCTCCACTCTCTGCTTTAAGACCTGGAAATTCAAACCCATGACTTCCCTGATTGAGTCCTCTCTGTCTTCTACCTTCTTCTTTTTGTCTTTTCTAATGAGTCATTCCTTCTCATGATGTGGCTAAAGTATGACAGCCTCTGTTTGATCATCTTGACTTCCAGAACAAATTCAGGCCTGATCTGTTCAAAGATCCACTTGTTTATCTTTTTGGCTGTCCAGGGTATCCTCAGCACTCTTCTCCAACACCACCTCACAAATGAGTTTATTTTCTTCCTATCCACTTTTTTCACTGTCCAGCTGTCACATTCTTACATGGTGATGGGAAATACAATGGCTTGGGCAATTCTAACTTTAGTGCTCAGTTGTATATGTTTACACTTTAGGATCTTGTCCAGTTCTTTCATAGCAGCCCTTCCCATTCCAAGTTTCCTGACTGCAGTCTCCATTCTGATTGATGTTTGATCCAAGGTACAGGAACTTTTTAACTATTTTGATTTCCTCATTGTCTAGGTAGAATTTATGTAGACCCTCCATGGTCATTATTTTTGTTTTCTTTATGTTCGGCCATAAGCATACTTTTGCACTTTCTTCTTTGACTTTCCTTAATCATTCTTCTATGTCTGTGATGTTTTCTGGTAGTAGTATGGTATTATCCATATATCTTAGGTTGCTGATGTTCTTTTCTCCTATCAAAACAATAAATAATACTAAAAAAATGAAGCAAGAAAATTTCTTCAAAGCCATGTCTTTCCTGTTCATTCACCACCGCTATAGAAATGGGAGAATTTTTCTCCAAAGCTAATTTTGAATTCATATATTTTGCTCCTATCTCTCCCCTGGGGATATAATTCTTAGCTAATTTTCTTCCAAAGGAAGCAGCTATTGATTTTAATCATTTCCTTATCACTGTAGTTTTTAAAAACAACTCGCTGTTTGAGACTTAACCTGCACAAAATGCTCATGTGCATTTTTTGCAAAGAAAACAGCATTTTCTACACAGAAGATATTATTTCTGCACAGAAGCACTGTTTTCTGTGCAGAAAATGCTGCTTTCTATACAAATCAATCACACGTAATTTTTCTACAGAATAAGCCCTGAACTGTGAAGATTTAAAGATTCTTCTCATCAGGGTTTCTTAACACTCCAGAATCACATTTTTGATCATTTTTCAAATATTTTCAAATGTTTGTCCCACTCCTACTCTCCACTCAACCAAAAAAAAAATCCTTTTGGTTCTTGCAGATGTAGATTTTACAAGCCAAATAATGACTTCTTTCCTAGGATGACCATGAGGGAAAAGAGCATGTTAAGCTGTAAAACAAAAGATAGTAGGAAAGTTAAAATATCCTAGCATAGGAAATGTTATAACTGACAGGCTTTTAAAGTTTTCCTACAAAGAACTAAGCAGAATGAACTTAATTACCAGGTGAAGCCATCCGCAGCTGGATTGATTCAGCATGTTATAATCATTTTCTTGAAAGTAACTTTCCAAGTTCTAAAAAGAACTGCCCTGGTTTGTTTGTTGCTCTTTCTTCTTAAAACAATAGAGGAAATGCCTATTTTCTCTGCTTTGGAATCTTCAAATTAACATTCAAGAGACTGGTTGTTATATGGCAACAAAACACAGTGCAGAAACATTAGACTTGGACTGCCTTGCACAGATTTTCTACGGCATCTTTACCATGTCGAAATAGGCCACTTTGGAAGATCAAAGTAGGGAACTAAACATGGCACCTATTCTATATTCTTGATCTCAGACTCAGTTGTTGATGCCTCAGACTTTTTTCTTATGTCCATATTACAGACTTAAAACAATTTGAAACTGGTTTGAATTTGCCAGGTCCCAAATAAGGAATTCTTACAACTGTAGCTCTGTAAGAAACAACTACTTTCTAGCAATGTGAGTTCAATACCTGCACATAACTACATTTCTTGTAATTTTTAGGAATGCAAGGGTAATCTTGCTTATCATAAATTATTTCTAAAGTCCACATTTGGGTTGATACCTTTATTGATGTTGTTGCTGTTGTTGTTGTGTACCTTCAAGTCATTTCTGACTTCTGGTGACCCCAAGGTGACCCTATCATGGGGTTTTCTTAGCAATGTTTGTCCAGGATGGGTTTGCCATTGCCTTCCTGAGAGAGTATGACTTGCCCATGACCACCCATTGGGTTTTCCTGGTCAAGCCATAGTCTAGCACTCAAACCACTACACCACACTGGCTGGCCCAACATCCACTGTGCTGGCTTTCAAAGCATCCAAACCCTCAGAAGAAGGAGGATGATAGTGTAAAGAATCGTGCTCTCTACATGTTATTTGAAGTGGTGTAGAGCAATGCTTCTTAAACTATCTGATATAGATACCAGCAATCCTCTCCCTCAGCATGTTAGAGCTTGGTACCATATGTATGCCCATTGACCATAATTGTTTCTATCATTCCTTGAAACGCTCCAAGGACTAGCAGCTGATGGCTTGTGGACTGGCACTAGTCCATGGACCACGACTCAGAGTAGTGCTGGTGTAGAGGAAGGGTCTGTGTAGCCCAGAAAAGTAAGTCACAACCTAGGCAACATAAATTGACTGGGGACAAAAAACAGGGGGGGAAAGTTTGGTTCTCAGTTTGAAAAGATGACTGACTCTCTCCCTTCCCCACCACCTTTCAGAAACCATGCTTATCTCTAGCCAGTTCTTATGGGGAGCCATGACACAAAATAACTTCCAAGTCACTTTAACTCCACAAGGTAGATGAGTACTGCAATTCCATCAGCTTCATAATGTTCTAAATAGCCATACAGCCCTTTTAATTTCCATTTAATTTTCTCCAACTAGCTGATGAGTAGCTGATGTAAAATGTATTTTTTAAAAGCCCTAAAAGAAAATGGATGATTTGGGGAGCCAGAGGCAACATTTGCTGCTTTTATGTGAGGCACTCTTGTTCTGTTGTTGACACATGAGCCCAGAGTTTCTAACATGGCAGGCATGCACTCTAGAGTTCTCCCAGATATATAATGGAACTGCTGTGCAAATCTTTTCATTTTGGATATTTATCTGACACAAAACAATATACCTTCTCAGTTTAAACCCACTGTTTAAAGATATGTTCAGCTTTAGCCCAGTTCTGGGAACAAAGTTTGAATCTGGAACCAATTCCAGTGCATCCTGAAAAAGTGGCTTGCTGATGTGATTGTTAGCTGCTCTTGAGTTGACCTCAACTCATGATGTGGATGAGACATCACCAAGACCCCCTGATCTAAAGCTCTCTGCTCAAGGCCTGTAGGCTCAGTCTGTGGCCTCACTGATTGAGTCTATCCATCTAACATTCAATCTTCTCCTCTGCTTCCTTCCACCTTTCCTAGCACCATTGTCTTTTCTAATGATTGATTTTCCTCATGATGTGGCCAAAATATGACAGTGTCAATTTAGTCAACTTCCAGGAAAGAGTTTAAGCTTGATCTCTTCTAGGACCCATTTGTTTCTCTTCTTGGCTGTCCATGGTATTCTCAGTACTCTTATCTAGTACCACATCTCAAATGAGTTGATTTTCTTTCTATTGGCTTTCTTCACTGTACAGTTCTCACATCTGTATGTGGTGATGGGGAATATACTGGCTTGAACAATCCTCACTTTAGTGTTCAGAGTTATATCTTTACACTTTAGAATCTTGTTCAATTTTTTCGTAACTGCCTCTCCCAATCCTAATCTTCTTCATTTTATTGACTGCAGTCTCCATTCTGGTCAATATTTGAACCAAGGTATGGGACTCTATGACTATTTCAATTTTCTCATTGTCTAGGATGAATTCTTGTAGATCTTCCTTGGTCATTGTTTTTATTTTATTTTATTTTATTGATGTTCAGCAGTAATCCAACCTTGGATCTTTCCTCCTTGACCTTCTTCAGTAATTGCTCAAAGTCTTTGTTTGTTTCTGCTAGTAGTTCTGTGTCATCTTCATACCTTAGGTTGTTAACTTTCCTTCCTCCTACCTTCACTCCTCCTGCTTCTGAGTCCAAGCCCACTCTGTGTACCATATTTTCTGCATATATATTGAATAAATAGTATGAGAGTATGCAGCCTTACCAGATCCATTTGCTGACTGGGAACCATTCAGTTTCTCCGTATTGTGTTCTGACAACAGCCTCTTGTCCTGAATACAACATATGTATCAAGACAATAAGAAGTTGTGGCACTCCCATTCCTCTAAATGGAAGCCATAGCTTTTTGTGATCTATACAGTCAAAAGGTTTGCTGTAGTCAAGAAAGCACATGCAGACTTTCTTCTGAAATTCCCTGGTTCACTCCACTATCCAACATATGCTTGCAATGCGATCCCTAGTACCTCTTCCTTTTCTGAATCAAGCTTGCAGCTCAGGAATTTCTTACTCCGTATATTGTAAGAATCTCTGTTGCAGAATTTTAAGAATGATTGTTTGCATGGGAAATTAGTGTGATGGTTCTGTAATTGTTGTAGCTTTGGGATCCAGTGTGTTTCAGTATATAGAGAAGACATCTTGTAAATACACAATCCTGTGGTCAGGGACTGCGTCACAAAGGAAATGCATGTTATGGCAATAAGCTTTATCTTTAAAAGTGCACAGAAGGAACATGGAAGGTTAAGGATGGAAATGGAAAATGAATGTGAACTCTTAATTTGGGAATATATTAATGAAGATTCCTCACCATTTGATATAATGGCTAGAGCCAATGAAAGTTGCAGTCCAATAACATCTGGAGGATCAAATGTTCTCAATCCAATATAGACCAGGGCTCCAACAGAATGAGGCACATGTTTCTTAAGGGCAAATTCACATCTAGGCAATGAAGTGTTGCCATTAGCAAGCTTGCCCATGCTTATACTGGCTGATAGTTTGCATGCTTGCAGACTTCCTATTTATTTGATTTACCCCACCTACTATCCACCTAAATCACTCTAACTTGTAGCCTTTTGTTTTCTGTTCTATCTTTTTCCATTCAACCATATATTGATTATGCACAGGTTTTAATAAGAAAAGCTACTTTTATGTACAGTATTTTATGATGAACACTAAGGTCCAAAACACACTGCAGAAATAATCCAGTTTGAGACCGCTTTAACTGCCCTGGCTCCATGCTAGGGAATTCTGAGAACTGTAGTTTTGTGAGACACTGAGCCTTCTTTGTCAGAGAGTTCTTGTGCCAGAATAAACTACAATTCCCAGGATTCACTAGCATCGAGCCCAGGCAGTTAAAGTGGTCTCAAACTGAATTATTTCTGCAGTTTGTTTTGGACCTAAGTTTGTTTCTTTTACTGGGACTGGTTATTGTTCAGATTCTGTCTTGCAAATTAGATTGCCCTACATGAAACATCCAATACACTAATTCATCTTCCACAACAGGGAAGATTTACATGTTTGCCCACCCAGACTGGCACTGAACTCTCCCAAAGAGAAAGAATTACAAAAGACCTCCTGTTTTCATTGGACTTTGCCTGGACAATAACAATTTTTCTGGCTCTGATTTTTGGTGTGCATGTCTTTAGCTCTGACTTTAGAAACCATCTCTTTGGTTCTGTCTCCCTGGCATAATTTTGGGCTCATTGCTGATTGCTGCCTGCATAATTGCTGAGCATTGACCATCTTTATAATAGAAACTGCTGTTTCTGTGCCTAAAAGCACTGCAGCACTAGAAAGATAAATGCCCAGGTTGTATTATTCAACAGTCTGAGGACCTTATAACCTTTTCATCACATATCACATATGGATGTCACCTATACTCATGTATTTGCTTACCTTTTCTTGAAATTTATGTATAGATTTTTCCATTGCTGTAATTTCAGTTTATTATCTGTTCATCTTTTAAAATTATTTTCTTTTTTTCTTTTGCTTTAGCGTAGTTTCTGTGCAATAAAAATAAAGGTGTAATATTTTGCTTTCTTTTACTGGTACTCCAAAATTGGAGTGTAGTGGCTCATCTCACTCTGCCTAATGATAGGGCTGGTGCTTCTCACCTATGTTCCAGACCTGCTTTATTGAATCAGCTACAATTCCTGATATACACTACAGTGATACATTAATTAGGCCAACCAAAATGTGCAAAATATCAGGTTGATTTTGAAAGCCGATTGGCTTCTTGATCAGGCAAACATAGTAAAAGAATAATAATAATAATAATAATAATAATAATAATAATAACAACAACAACAACACTAATAGCATAGAAGCAGTGGTGGTGGTGGTGAAAAGGAAGAGAAGAATCCCAGTTCCACATCTGTTTGAAGTGTTTGCTCAATCTGGTTCTTAAGGTGTTCTTGAGGGAGGGGTTTATACAGATAGAAAGGTTAGGCAACATCTCCAAGCCAAACTAAAGGCAGAAAAAGAAATGCAATAAAATTGTACTTCTTTAATGGCAGGAACAAAGTACCTTTTTTTGAGAACTGGCTCTGTCACGTTACGGCTCTCCTGAACACTTAAGGAAGAGCTCATTATTTTTGTTTATTAAAATTAAGCCTTACAGGCTTTGGAAACTACAACTAATCAGATGAAAGACCATGTTCCCAGGAATGCATATTGAACAGTACAGAGATAATGGTGGAATAGTGAGACTCCTGTGAAATATGGAGCTAACAGGACCTACCTTGGGGCACAGAGAACAGCTGCATTGATGTGTCCCTTTATAAATTTGGCTACAGAAATGCACAGATGTTAAGATATAAGCTTGGCTAGAGATGCATGATGGATGTACCACTTTGTAGCCCCTTGATATTCAGTCATTAACATGGGGGGAGGAAACCTATAACAGCCAGAGGACTGCACTTTTTCATTTAGTCATGTATTCAATCAAATCATCATGTAAGGTGAATACACACACACACACACACACACACACACACGAGGGAGAGAGAGAGAGAGAGAGAATTAATTCTAGCTACATCATGATCTGTTTGCAAATCAACATTCTTATCAAAAGAACAGCCTTCAAATTATTCTTAAGCTTTTATGCATCTTATCATTCAGTACATCTACCAAGTGGTGAACTAATAGCATAATTCAGTAGCATTCTGAATGCAATTTATCACTCTCTCAGTCTGTACAAAATAGGAGAGCATATACTCAGGGAGCATGCAAATAATGGGACATCCCCTCTTATTTGGAAATTGCAACTACAGCTAGCTTTTGAGGGGGGGAGCAAGATGAGGACTAATGGAAAATGCTAGTGGGTAGAGACAGGGTGGCCAGTTTCCTGTTGTGAACATTCTGCATTGCTCCCAACAAGGAAAGTGAAAATGAATTTTTCCCCCTGCCCCTTAAATTTAACTGAAAATTCTCCATTGTGAATTATGGTCAGATATTCTCTGCTTATGCAACTATAGTGTACACTTTCAACAGCAAGATAAGGAACTAGATAAGCATTTTACACCAGAGCTTAGAAACTTTATTTTTTTGGCTAGAGCTCCCAGAATCTAAACATACATTTTCAAAGCCCACGCTTGAACCACAACATTCAGAGAAACCGGTAGAATCAGAAGTATAACTGCAATTAATTGCACGTGACAGTTTCATCACATAAGTCTTCCCGAGAGTGATGGAAAGGACCACCTTGCAACTCCACAGCTAAAGGTTAAACAAGGTTAGCAAACAGGAACAGCAGAGCAAGGGACATGGGCTTCTTCACACTTTACATTTAGCACTGAATAGCCTAAGTGGTAGTATATGCATATTAGGTATTATAATAACAGACATGTAACCCCACCATTCATCAGTAATTTAAATCCTACAGCAAGTGACAAGCGAACAGCAAATATGCATAAATATAATATGCATTAGTTGTACATTCCTCTCTAATTTTGGTGCCATCAGTATGCAGACAGCAGCCAAATTTATTACTCATTTCTGCCTCAGTCTAAGGAACTGTTTTGATTCTAAATTGGTGCTTATCATCAGTAATGGACTGGATGAGCAGGGGAATAAATTGAAACTTAAATCCAAACAAGACAGAAGTGATCCTGGTCAGTCAGTTCAGTCTGTCCTGGAAGAGGTTACACTGAGGACATACACTGACAGTTTGGGAATTTTCTTGGATTCAGCCCTGAACCTGGATGCTCTAGTTTGGCAGTGGACAGAAATGCATCCACACAACTGAAACTACTGTGTCAGTGGTATCCATTTCTGGACAGTGTGGTGTAATGTCTTGGGTGCTGGACTACAACTCTGGACATCATCATCATCATCATCATAATAATAATAATAATAATAATAATAATAATAATAATAATAATAATAATTTTTATTTATAGACCGCTATTCCGCAATGATCATCAGGTTCCAGCTCAGCCATAAAAGCCACTGGGTGACATAAGGAAAGTTGCACTCTCTCTGTCTTGGGGAAGGCAATGGCAAATCTTGCAAAAAAAAAAAAAAACCTTGATGAAATCACCTTAGCGTCACCATAAGTCATAGAATAATAGAAGAGACTGCAAGGGCCATTCAGTCCAACCCCCTGCCATGCAGGAAATTTAAATCAAAGCATCCCTGACAGATGGCCATCCAGGCTCTGTTTAAAGACTTCTAAGGAAGGAGACTCCACTACACTCCAAGGGAGTGTGTTCCACTGTCAAACAGCCCTTACTGTCAGGAAGTTCCTCCTAATGTTGGGGTGGAATCTCTTTTCCTGGAGCTTGCATCCATTGTTCTGTGTTCTAGTCTCTGGAGCAGCAGAAAACAGCAGAAAACAAGCCTGCTCCCTCATCAAAATGACATCCCTTCAAATATTTAAACAGGGCGATCATATCTTCTTTTCTCCAGGCTAAACATCCCCAGCTCCCTAAGTCATTCTTCATAGAGCATGGTTTCTAGACCCTTCACCATTTTAGTCGCCCTCCTCTGGACATGCTCCAGTTTTTCAACATCCTTTTTAAATTGTGGTGCCCAGAACTGGACACAGTATTCCAGGTGGGGCCTGACCAAAGCAGAATAGAGTGGAATTATTACTTCCCTTGATCTAGACACTATACTTCTATTGATGCAGCCTAAAATCGCATTGGCCTTGTTAGCTGCCGCATCGCACTGTTGACTCATGTTCAGTTTGTGGTCTACTTGGACTCCCAGATCCCTTTCACACATAGTTTCATTCAGCCAAGTGTCTCCCATCCTATATCTGTGCATTTCATTTTTCCGCCCTAAGTACAGCACCTTACATTTCTCCGTGCTGAAATGCATTTTGTTAGCCTTGGCCCAGCTTTCCAATCTATAAAGGTCATTTTGAATCTTGATCCTGTCCTCAGGGGTATTAGCTACTCCTCCTAATTTGGTGCCATCTGCAAATCTGATAAGTCAGAAATGACTTGAAGGCATTCAACCCACATACACGCACTGACTGATTGGGCTTACTATAACATGTTTTGTGCGGAACTGCCTTTAAGAAATGTTCACAAATTTCAGTTGGTCCAAAGAGCTGAAGCCAGATTGTTGACTGGAGCTACAACCCACTTGTTTCAGCAGCTCTACAGGCTGCCATTTTGTTTCCAGGCACAATTATAAGGTTCTATACAGTTTAGGTCCAGGTTATCTGAAGGACCATAGCCTCCCATATGAGCCTCTTGTGCTCTGAGATCTTCCAGGGAGGATCTTTACTCCATCCCATGATTCCCACAGGTAAATCAGGTAGGAATAGGGGGAAATAGCCTTTAATAATGTACTGTATTATCCGTACTGGTTGTTCGATTTTTATTTATGGGTATGCTTTTAAATTGGCTGTTATTCTATTAATATTTTTACTCTATTTTAACATTTTATTACGTATACTTTTAGTTGTATCTGATTTAAAAATTTTTAGCCATTTTGAGTCCCGAGGCTAGGGAAAAGGCAAGATATAATAAATCAAATAAATACGTAACTGTCAGAAAGCGTAAAGCGCAAAACAGGTGCCTCTCATCATTCAAGACCTAGCCTACTTGTCAAAAATATTCTCCACCTGATGTTTCAATTCCTCCCTTATCTGAAAAAAGAAAATCCTTCCAATTGTCAAGAAGCATTCCTTCTTCATGAGGGCAGCCCAAACATATGCATCTTCTTCTTGCAACTCCGCTGTGTGCCTCTGGCTGTCATTCTGACGGCATATTCAATCCAACTACATCCTGCAGAGATTTCATGGCATTCTTAAGTCATAGACACATCTTCAAAGCTCACTGCATGCACACAGGGAGTAATTTCTTCCCTAAGAATTGCCAATCTTCATAATAATAAGGCAAGGAAAGGTTACATGCTGAAAGGTAGATTTGGTTCTCCAGATAATTTGCTACAAAGATGTCACTCAGGACCAGTCTGTGAGTGGAACTGTGGCCATTGTACACAAACAACACACGCACAAACAGAGAGACAACTGACAAGGATGATTTGTCAACGATTTCATAAAAAAAGACTTTTCTGCTCCATTTGAGGATTTTTATTTTATTATTATTGGGGGGGGGGGGGGGGCTGGGAAAAGGAACCAAATTTTCCCCAAAAGCCCTGTTCAGGGGCCCTTTTTAAATTTTGAAACATGCAAAATGGCTACCTTATTTGCTACTTACCAGACAGGGAATGGTATCATTACAGTGGGCAGCAACTGAATATCTACAGAAAAGGGGGGGAACCTCCCATGCATAGGTTGTTCTCCTAGCATCGTATTTTATTCAAGGGATGCAATGTTAATTATTTAGAGAACCTGAAGTAAAAACATTGATGAAATATTTTCTCTTTTGGGGAAAAATAGTAATTAAAGCAGGACATTTAAATTTAAATACATAGTGCACTCTTCTATGTAATTTATTTTTTAAATCTGAACTACTAGAGGGAAAATATATTAAGATGTCTTTATCTTTTTAAAAACAAACTTTCAAAAAATGTCAGTTATGCTGTTCAAAAACAGATCCAAAACTGAAAAGATGTTTATTGGAGAGGGCCAACTAATCAGAGATTGATAGTTCAGTTATATAAAATTGTACTATCTTACATATTTATGAAATTTAAAAATATAAAATCCTTAATTTGAAATAAGTAAAATGCAGAGAATTGCCATATCTTGGTACAACTAGAAGTTGTCAGTGAAATTAGTCTTGGTTAGAGCTTGATTCTTGCCCAAATGTCCTGACTGTTTCCCTTTCGACAGCTTTCACTACCTCCTGAGTTTTTCATTCTCTAGGAAAGCAGGTTAATACATTATTTTCTGATTTGTAGTAGTCTCTCTATGTCATACATACTTGAAGGGAGAAGTGAAATGGTTACCTCAAAAGCATGGCAGATGCAGATGCAGATGCTCTGATTCCACCAAAATAGAATAAAGATCCCCAGAAGAGAGAAAGCAGCAGTTCACAGGCAATGAAAATCCTTCCCAGATGGCTTCACCCACTATGTGCAGAAATTGCATTTGAGTGCTGTATATGTCTAAGGCATGGCCAGGAATAATCATTCCCTTCTTCAATACAATTCGAATTCCCAACTTTAGGACCTTTAGATGGTTTGAACTTTAACTCCCAATGTTTTTAGCCAATATAGTGAGTGCACCAGAATTCTGGGAAGTGATATCCCAAACATATGGATGACCACTGCTCTACACTGTCTTAAATACAAATTTTCACAGTTCCTACCATACAGTTACTAGTACTTATAGTGACAAAACCGTTGTCTTTTAAAGTGTTCCACTCACAATATTTCAACAAAGTTTTTCGTCTATGCTCCCCATGATTTCTAACCCCTCTGAACAAATCTTGCCAAGAAAAGCCCTTAGTCACAAACAACTTGAAGACACACAATAACAACAATAATGCCCTAAGGGCACCAGATCCATTTATTCTTGAAAGCAAAGCAGGGTCAGCCCTGGTTAATACTTGGATGGCAGACTGCCAACAAATACCAGCTGCAGCCTGTAGGCTATATTTCAGGGGAAGGAAATGGCAAAGCCACTTCTTGAATATTCCTTGCCTAAGAAAACCCTATGACATTCATGGGGCCACCATAAGGGGACATGAAGGCACATACATAGTACACTGGTACCCCGGGTTACGAAATTAATTCGTTCCGCTATTTCTTTCGTAAGCCGAAAATTTCGTAACCCGAAACGCTTTTCCCATTGAAAATAACTAATGCGTT
>NW_024802941.1:2682164-2709674 GCF_019175285.1 Sceloporus undulatus
TTGAATTTCGCGCCGAAAAGAATTTCGTAACCCGAAAAATCTTTCGTAACCCGAAACAGTTTTTTCCAAGCCGCGAATTTCGTATCCCGAAAAATTCGTAACCCGATCATTTCGTATCCCGGGGTACCAGTGTACCTCCATCAACAAAGTAAATGTGTTTCAGGATTTCTTCTTTAACAAAAAGTTTGGTACCATTTTGCAGAAATAACATGGACAAAATAGGGATTGGTTCCTACACCACAACAAAGAAGAACAATTCTTTCTGTTTTAGCATTCTTTTTCTTCAAAATAAACAATATGCAGATGAGAAATGAAACAGCCAGGTTAGGAGTAATCAAAAACATTGCAAATCTTCTAGAAAACACTTGAAAGCTTGTTCCAAAATGCATCCCAGCATCCATCCAAAATAGACAAAACTGTCTATTTTAAGTAGAGACAATTCAGTGGTAGGGGTTTTGAAAGAGTAGAAACCCATGATTGATTTTTGAGAAAAAATGGTGACTTGACAACTCTGGGTTTTGAATATTAGTATGAGTTGATTAAATAGATGAAGTGAATAGATGAAATGTTTAATTTACATAGAAAGAGGTAAAACGTTGGGTATACTGTATAACCACAGAAAAGATAGTCGGAAGTCTCTCTCTCTCTCTCTCTCTCTCTCTCTCTCGCTCTCGCTCTCTTGCTTTCTTCTTCTTCTTCTTCTTCTTCTTCTTTTTCTTTTTCTTTTTCCTAGCAGTTTGATAGTAGTAATAGTAGTAGTAGTAGTAGTTCACTCATTAATTTTTCTATTTTTTCTTCTTTTTGTCTGTTTTTGCACTTTATTGTAAGGTAGTTAATTTTGTTCTCTTTTTACATGCATTTTAAAAATGTATATGAAATGCTAATAAAAAATCAGAATGCATACCAGGATTATTATTATTTTTCTTTCAATAGCCTCCATTTTTCTTATAATTTCCATTTTGCTGGCCAAACTTACAGATCTAGGCTTTTTTTTTAATATGCCAGGGTAGTTGGTGAGGCACGCTGATCTGTTTTCCCCTTTTCTATCTGACTCAGCAAATGCAAATGGGAAACCACTCAGAGTCAGGGGCTTTCCCAGCAGATAATGATCACCAATTAGCAGACATTAATCCTCTTTTGCATTAGCCTCACAGCCTGAGGCCTGCCATCAGCAACTGAACATGCAAATCACTCCTGCATTCCCAGGCTCACACAGTATATATATATATATATATATATATATATATACCCACTTTTTTCCAGGCAAGCATTCTCTGAAGATGCCAGCCACAGATGCTGGCGAAACGTCAGGAAGAAAATGTTCTAGAACACAGCCACATAGCCCGAAAAACCCACAAAAAAAAAACAAGGTACTTATGGTTTTGAAACCATTTTATACCTTACAACTAACCATAGGCAATAGGCTATCTGGCCAGATAGCAAAGGCTGAATGACTTGTCCCAGGAATCAACAATGGGATTCCAGGCTGGTCAATGGTTTTAACAAAAGCAGCAATTGGATTGGGATACCCCTGAGATGGGTGGATGGAGTATTGGCTGGGAACATGACAGGGGATAGGCAGAGGGAGATTTGCTTACTGCTTTGGGTACAAACAGATCCTTTGCCTCAGGTTTTGCAAGGAAATGCAGTTCACTTGGGATGAGGCAGAAGCTCTTTAGATTTCATGGTTTTGTTTACTCGGATGTACACATGCCTCAGGAAAATGATCTTTTCTTCCTGGGAATGTGACCTAGTGTTTCTGAAAGTTCAATGATCTCTCAAAGACATGTTATCTCCAAATATGAGATATCAAAACATGATAACTCCAAAAAATAACTTACACTCTTCCAATGCATCCTTCCCTTGCTTCTTCCACTCTACCACTTGCACAATTCATTTTCTCTTCCCTTCCTACTCTATCCTTCATGTCACCTTGCACACTACTAAGAGCCCCTCCTTCTTGCACTCCATCACTCTCACTACTCACTCTTCCCTCTGCTCTTTGCCTCATCTCAGCTCACATCCTCACAATGTGTTTCCCCCTTGTTTCTTCCATTCCCCCTCACACTGCTCACTCTCCTTTCTCTAGTGTCTCAAATTCTGGGGCACATTCGCTTCTTGCAGAACAATTTGACAGAAAACAATTTAACCTATGCATTCTGCCCCGTATCCGAATTCATGCAAAAGCTAGAGACTTTTTTAAAAAAAGAAAAGAAAAGAAAATGAAAGGAAATGAAAGTTTGGGATCCAGGCCAGAGGGCAGTCCAAATAGGCATGAGGTGCCCTTGCCTACAATAAAGGTGAAACACAGTGGCAACCTTACATATGTCTTACTAAAGAGCAGACAGTTCTGTATTCAAAGTTCTCTAAAAGGACGGTCATCTCTTTGAAAGTTTCTCTAGTCCAAGTCTTATTAAAGATAAAGGCCTGTGAGCACTTGAACTACAGACTGAGCATAGTCTGAACACAGTCTGACTATAGTTTACCTGGTCACAGTCTTACTCAAATCAGTAAGATGTATTTTGATTTACAATATAGCAATTATGTATACCTATAAACTACTTTATATAAATATTATGAAAATCTGTATCCTCTTTTATCCTCTTCTTAGGGAATGTCTGGTAGTAGTTATTCAGTATCACTGCCAAGACTTACTACAGGAGCATGGCCTAATTTTCCGGTTAGAAGTAAGAGAGGCTTTCAGACACTTACCCTACTTCTTCTCTTCCTTTTCCAGTTCAATCTTTTTTTGGTCCAAAGGCTTTTGTCTCTTTTATCCTGGCCCGTTTTTAGCTCCTTTCTAAAGCTTTCTTCCATTCCCACATCCTTGCAAAGTGTCAGTAAATCTGAAGTTGCATTAATAAAGAAAGAATCCAAATGTCTATTAGAGCTTCTGAATTTGGCAGTGACTCATCTGCAGCCTCTTACTGAGGGGAAAGAAAATCAAACTTTAATTGCTCATTGTAAAACAGTATCCTTTTAATGAGGATGTTTAATAGCTCATTATATTAAAGTATTACAGAGTGAAACAAATACACACACACAAAACGTGCATGTGTGTGCCCATATACACAACCTACTTACTTCTGCACTTTGCTGTTAGCATGTATATAGGAAATTCATGGATTCATAGACGATGATGGCAATGAGCTGTTAAAGCACAGGGCTATGCACTCTGACCCTTGCACCCGCCCTCTAGTAAATAAACCATCTCCTAGGGGAATTACTTTGACATTTGCTCATGGATGCCCCTTCCCTGCCACCAGCTTCAAACAGCAGCTTCAAGGAGAAAAATTCTGCCCGCTACCATTTTCCCCTCCTTTTATTTCCTCATAAATGCATAATCTTTATCCCTCCTATGGTTTCAATCCACAATATTCAATATTCAGTCCCTCTGGGCAGGTTTAGGGAGCAGCAGTTCATGTTCCATCAGACTTAGTAGCAAGAGCTTATAACACAGGAATGAAGAGGGAATGCAATGTTCTAGCCCTGGACAATGATCACGACACTGAGCTTTACAGTTGTTGTATTTAAAAAAGAAAGAAAGAAAGAAAGACTGAAAATATGTTTGTGTCCTCTTTTACTGTTGTTTTAGATTGATTCGTTTTAATATTTCTCTCTCTTTTGAGTCCTGCACAGTTGGAGCCATGGTAACTACAGTACTCAGCTCTGAAGGGGTGGGATATATATATACGATTGCAATAAAAAAATGTGGATGTCTCAGAAATGTTCTTAAGAAAACATTTTGCACAAGATATGTGGCATACGAACCTGTGTGCAGCTGTACTTCCTTATTCCAAAATGGGCAAAGAGTTTAGGGGAATAGGTTTTATTTTTGCCAGTTCTACCAGTGAAAGATAAAGGACCACAGAGGGACTGTAAGTAAATGACTGGCTACACAGATGGTGTCGATGGGAGAGGTTTGGTTTCTGGCACCATGGTCTTTTTAGACAAAGGACTACTGGCTACACCTCATAAAGACTGAGAAGAATGTCTTTGGCAAATCCAAGACAAATGTGATCAAGAGGTCTTTAAACAAAGGGGTGAAGCACTAAGGTGGCAAGGATGAGCCTCCGGCTGCTCTAGCCACAGATGGGCTTAGGTGGCCGCGGAGCAGCTTCCAGCTGCTTTGGATATGTGTCATTTGTATGCCTTGCCCCCACATGGCATTCATGTGGAATGAGTGCTTCACCTTGATCCAGGATTGTCAGTCCCTGAGCCCAGCCCTGTTCTATAGGGAACTCTTCAGCCAGGAGGACCTCTGTTCTAACCATGGTCTGAAACTATTGGTTAGTACCAACTACAGTAGACCGATTGAATCAGTGAAACTGGATTTGGAGAAAGTATGTCCTTTGATGCATATCAGCAGACTCAATCTTCTAACTGCAAACACTTAAGGGGTCAGAAGACCAATAAGTTAGAATCTGCAGCTCAATGGCAAACTTCCACTTAGCTTGGTTAAATTTGTAAAAAGCAAGATATCAGCATGCCACATTTTGTAGCTTTGCCTTCTCTCTCTCTCTCTCTCTCTCTCTCTCCCAAAGTTTTTTCTCTCCTCAGGAGCCATATAAATACCCAGGCAGAATGGCCCCACTCATTTGAGAAGGAGACACAAGAGGGCCACGTCATGTACTTTTCAAGAACAAAGCAGTAGTACCTGCAGTTACCCTCTTGCCAGAATAACCACCAGCATGAGATTGATGTTTTCTTTGAAAAGTTAATATGAACAGACAGCTTCTTTGGCAATGCCAAATGCATGGTAATCTCTGTCAGAAGGAGTCCATTATGTTCTTCAAACCTTGTGCTGGGGAAGCATGTGAAAATATCTTTATTCTCAAATGAGTTCCACTTCTTCCAAGCTCATCAACATTTTTCATTCTTGTTTCATGCTGAGTTGGGAGTCTATCCATGCAAATTTTGGTGCACATTGGAATGCATTTTTCTTCATGTGTACATTTTTCTCATTAATTAAAGCAAGTTTGTGCATGTCAGGTTATGCCACTTCATTTGTGTGTAATTTAAAATGAGGGCGTACCACTCTGAATGTCTTTCCAATGACACAAAACTGAATGACACATGCACACAATTTTTCTAACAGTCTTGCATACTGCAATTAGATAAATACATTTTTTAAAAAATAATAAATGTTTAACACAAATTTCCTTTCCATCTCTCTAAATGGGTTTTAAATTGACTGGCACCACACAAGAAAAACCCCTGAACCATTCACTGAAACTCCTACTAAGTGTTCTTTGGCAGCCACACTCTGTGGATGGGTAAGGAAGGAATACAAGGAGGTAGTGGGGAATACACTGACAGCTTTAAATATGTCATTGTGTCAGTTGATGAGCCAAACCTCCTCAGAATAACAGGCCCACTTTTTTGTTCTTAGCTCAGAAAAACAACATTAAATGAAATGTAAGACAAATCATTAGAGAAATAGAAAGGCTGAAAAAAGGTAGCTGAAAAAAGAATGAAAACACCAAGCTGGAGATTTTAAGAGAGGGAGAAACTGAAATAGAGGAGTCAGGGCAAGGAGGGGTGATCCAGTTATCCAAAAAGAATGGATAGCCCTGAGAAGGTTGGCAAAATATTTCCATTTAGCACAGTTCATCATGCAAGGAAAGTGGATCATTCAATTTGGAATGGAATGATCAATGGAAAAAGAAGCCTTCAAAAACAATGCTGTTTTACCCAGTTATTTAGGTTGTAATTCATTCATGACACATTTGTTTCTGAACAAAGCAAAAGAAATCTCTATGACTGTTTCCAACATAATTTTACAAGTGTTGAGATATTGTTTGAAGAATACAAGACATCAAATATAGTAATGGTCCAAGACCCTATTGCATACTCTTCATTCTTCCCTTCTTTAGGGCTCTCCTTGACCTGAATCCTGTTGGTAATTCCAGTCATAGTAGAACCACTAAATGAATAAGATCCAAATAAATAACTGCATCATTTGTTCTTTTTACACAAGGTTGAATACTGTTCTCCTTTTGAGAGAAGACAGAGGAAAAGTAAGTGCTGAGCAGTTCTATCCATCTCTCTGTTGCCTATTAACATCTTCTCCACATCACCTACCATTTCCATGTTCTTCCTCTTGCTCCAAACATAGCAGTGACCAAAATTGTACATTTATTCCAAATGAGGTCACACCGTGGATTTGGCTAAGCACAGTACAATACCGGCATTTTCTTTCCCTTTTCTAATTAGGTCCAACATGAAATTTGTTTTCTTTTGTGTTTGCTTTTTGTTTTTAGCTGGGTTGAAATTTTCACTGGGCTAGTAGTGCACTTTGATCTGATCTAATCTTTCATTTCAGTGTTAAAATTGTTTTTATGCCATGTATTTTGAATGTGTATATTGTCTTGGATATTATAATTAATCGAAAGTGAGGATTAAAACAGTTTGAAATGGTAAGAAAACCAGTTATGGAGGAGGAGAAACATGAACCAATTGCCTCCCCAAATAAGAATTCTGCCTCCTCCTATCAAATTTTTCATACATGCCCAAATTTCTAGCATTTCAGTAACTTAACATTTCAGTTGAGCATTTAGAAATACAGTTTAGGAATCCAAAGGAAAGTGACAGGCAAAGTTACCAAGTGCATGTGAACACAGCAAATACTCTAGATGTGGTTTTCAATGTCTCACCCTTTGCAATGGCGACTGGAGAAATTATTCATTGTGGGCTGCAGATTTCTTATTAGAGGAGAAGCAAAGCCCTCATTTTGCTCTCCTATAGCTATAGCTTGAAGCAAACACATTTTATATTCAGTCAAAATGATAACGCTGTATTGTCTCACTCATTCGGGCAGATTGAATGGGGGCTGATGGTTTACCTGTCAGTGGGGCACTCTGAGTTTTAATCCAAACTTCAAAGGATTTATCAAGGATGCTGAACCTATTGGAGGATAGTATTCAGTGCCTTAGATAGTTCTTTAAAGTTTGGACTAAAACCCTGAGCAGACTCACTTCCCCGTTGAGACAGAAGCCACCACCTGCCTCTAGGTAGATCTGTGCATAGATGACAAATTTGTGAGGAACATGGGAAGGTACTGGAAAATTATAAGGGCCCCTGGGGTGGTTGATATCTCCATGTGCACTTCCAAACTTCCTGTTCTTGCCTTTTTAATCTGTTTTACAGATTATGTATGTCTTTATGTTGAATTTAATACCACATACCATATCTCTATGAATCTGAGCCAACTTTTATTTCTTCATTTATGTGTGTGTGTGTGTTATTTCACCTTTCTCTCAAATGGGACTCAGTGTGGTTTGCACATGAGTCAAAACAAGGTACAAGATAAAACAAACATAAATCATTATCTGTGTGGGTTCCTTTGTCTGAAGTTTGTATTCTTGTTTTTATTGATGATTCATATAAATTTGTCAGCTAAGTTATTGCATGTGTGTATGTGCATAAAGATACACATGTTCCATTTACAACAGTTGCTTACCAGTTGTTTGGCTTGTTATCACAGAATTTATTTCCTGATCTCTATTTCATGAATTAAGCCTCTGGTCAAGTTTTCCTCTCCCTTTTAAATTATATTATTTATTCAGATTTCTTTCCAATTTTGTCTTTTACACTGTAACCTAAAAACGTGTAGGCTGGCATTCTGTTGCTCAATTATGTTGTAATCTTGTCTTACGATTGCATAACTATCCTCCAGTCACACTTAAGACTGGGGTACACTACTGCAATCTTAAGTGGCCCTGAAGCCCACCTAAAAATCAGAAAGTGATGGAGTTCTGTGGTGTTGGCCCATGGAGTACTGAAGGGTGGTGTGATTCCCTCCTGCTAGTAAGCAGCCAAGTGGGAAGCAGAAGCAGGGACCCTTGCGGTCCCTGTCACAACTCTTTGTTGCACTGTTGCTCACTGGCAGGATGTCTCATGTCATTTTGCAGCACTCTGTCACTCAGGACATCATGACTGGCTTTTAAGGTGGGTTTCAGGTGATAGAGCAGGAGATGGAAGGTAGCTACAATATAACTACAAATGCCTCTGATGCAGGATCTCAAAAAACTTTACTCTTGTTCTGATTCATTATTTATTATCTGTGATTCTCTTTACTGTGATCTTTGGTATCTGAGACCATTTCCTTCTGATTCTGTGATGCCCTTCCCATCTGACATGATACATAGTTGTTTTACATTAGCAGTCATATCTTCCTTTAAAGATGTCATTTTTGCCTTCAGTTTTGCACTGCGGCTATCAGGTACATCAAAAGAGGGAAGGATAAAGAAAGAAGCCAACAGTTAATCTTTCAGTTGCAGCCTCTGCTGCCCGCCATCTCAATGATCAGTGCACCCAGCAGGCTCTGTCCTTGTTAACTTCCTTATTTGTGTGTATTTTCATGGACTTCTGAATAACAACCAAAAAGCAATCTGTCTTCCACCACTAGATGGCCCAAAAACTAGGATGATGTTTTGCATGAGATGGCTGGATAATTGGTTTAATCAATCATATGGATTTAGTTTGAAGGATCTGCCACCAGTTCACTGTAAAGCATATGGAAGGCACATGATGTTCTTGTTAATAAACAGAAGTTTGCCAACTGCAAAGTAGCAAATGAATCTACCTCAGACAACTTCAATCTTATCTTGAATTAACATTATAATTTGAGTTGGCAACTCATTACCGATCTGGTTATTACTTGAGGTAACACCTTGTCAACCCAGCCATGGCTAAAGAACAACTCTCCCACATGTGACTATTCACTTATATATCCTTTTATAACCAAAATGTTCAACTACAGCAAGTCCAAGGGTTCACTTTCTGCCAGTGGAGCCCTCCGAGGACAGATGAGCTATGAAAAATGTCCCCCAAATCTTTAAAAAAACAAAACTGGCTTGCCAGAAGTTATGCCTGGTTTTGAAAAACTGTTACTTACTTTTATACTTAAACAGTATAAACCTCATTGAATAAGAAAACTGCAGCTTCCAGGAGATTCAATTCGTACCCCTTTTTGGTTAGAAAAAGGGCAGTTTAGGGAACGTGGAGGGATTAACACTTGCAAATACAGGCCAAGGGCTGCATGTTGCCCACCCTAGATATATCTCCCAACACAACCATTTTGAGATGGAGACAATATGGCATAGTGGAAAGGAAAGACATAAAGGGGAATGCCTTTTTTGCCTTCATCCTGTGCATACACATGAGAAAGTAGAATCAGGCTACAGGCAGTGACTGTTCCCACTTACAAAACTAGCCAGTCTTGTTCATTTCAAGAGTCCACAACTAGAGGTGGTCTACAGAGGAATCTGCTTTATACCGAGTCAAACCACTCGTCTGTGTAGATTATCACTGTCAACTAAAAGCAGCATCAGGTCTCCAGGGTTTCGTGCCGGACTCTATCCCAGTTTGGTATTCCCCAATGGTGTCCCAAGTACTAATCAGTGTAACCATGCTTAGCTTCCAAAATCAGACAAAAGCAGCAGATTTGGACTGATATGTGTAAAATGCAGCACACCTTTTATCGGCTAAGCATTGGACTATGACTTTGGAGACCAGAGTTTCAATCCCTGCTTGGTCATAGAATCCTACTGGGTGATCTTGGGCAAGTCATACTCTCTCAGCTTCAAAGGAAGGCAAAGACAAATCCTCTCTGAACAAATCTTGCCAAACCCCATGAAAGGTTCGCTTTAAAGCCACTATAACTCAAAAACTATATGAAGACACACAATAACAATATAAGTATCATTGCATACCTACACATTCAATTGGAAAGTAGATTCCATTGGGATGTGATAAGAGGTGAATCCATTTTTAAACCCATATGAGTGGGTAGATGAGTTCTGATAACAATTGTATGTTACCTATACAATAGCCATATCTACCTGTGGGTAGGGATAGACAAATCAGTCTCTTTTTAGTATGTGTTGGGCGGGTTACAGACCGCTGAAAAGCAGCGGCCTGCACCCACTCTTTTCCCAGCCGGATCGGGGCCTCAGTGGCCAGAGCAGGGAAGGGGAAAAAGGCCCCTTCAAGCCCCAAGGACACCCTGCGGTGGTGGGGAGGAGGAGAAAGGGGCCGTCTGAAGGCTGCGCCCAGCGACGCAAACGGCAAAAGGAGCTCTGTTTCAGAGCTCCTTTTGCGGCTGGGGAAGGGGCGCACTATGCACCCTGGCGCGGCGTGACAACGTCATGTCTGCGCCACCCCATATAGAGGCGGCGCAGTCGTGATGTCGTAATGGCGGCGGCCGCCGTGTGGAATGGCCACCACCATTTTGTGCATGCTCGGGTTGGGGGCGTCCAGAAAGGCTTGGGGGCATCCTTTCTAACCCTAGCACGCGCAGAGCGCGCACTTTTAGGCCCATTTGTAACGGGCCTAAGTTTCACAAATATCCAGTTACCCCCTAAGACCATACTTTATTAGTATCAACAACAAGAATTCACACTTATTTTTGTATTCGGATTTGTCAAACAGATCTATTTGGTATAAAACTTCTAGAGCTTCAGAAAATTGCTAAAATTTAATGGCATGGTGTCAGACTTTTAAAGTGAAAGCATATTTTTCTGGCAATAGCAACAGGGGCTGCTTCTGAATGGTGATTTGGGGGGGGGGGGGGGCTCAATATAGGCCACTCTAGAAGCTTTCTATCTCTCCATACAGTGGTTCTTCCACATTCACTGGGGTTAGGGGTGATGTACCCCTGCAAATGTGGAAAAACTGCATATAAAAAAAACACTATTCTTTTTACCTAACAGAATACCTCTCTAGGAATCTCCAGGTCCTTCAGTAGAACTCTGTGGTCAACATCTGCCAGAGGTTGATCATAGAATCATGCTGGAGGACCTAGAAATGCCTAAAGAAGTAGTTTCTCTAGGAACCTCTAGGTTCTCCAGCGCAACCCTATGGTCAACTTCTGGCAGAGTTCCGCTGGAGGACCTAAAGATTCTTAAAGAGAACATATTAATCAAAACAGCAAATAATCAAAGCCGCAAAAGTCAAAGCTGCAGCTGTGACAGGTCAACTGTATATTATCTTCAGAAAATGTTAGCATTTCTTTCTTACCTTGAAGTGCACAAAAGAAAAAACTGAGAACTTTCTTTTCTTGAATCATTGGAGCAGCCTTTTGTCACTATTGTAGGGATAGGTGAGAATTTCATTCCCATTTGTTTTTCTTAAGAATGAAACTAAAATTCAGATATTTCTTTGTATTTACACTGGAAAGCACTAAATTTCTGATTTAGAAATTTGAATGTGGCAGGAATATGGCAGAACTTTGAGTGCTTAACTTTCCAAAATCTGGGCTTAAATTCCTATGCGTTCAAACATATTCATCCTGAATCAGGGTTGCCATCTCTTTCCCTCCAAAAAGGCTCCTCTAAAAACTATGCAGCAAGCAGCTTTAACATGCTCTTGATCATGCTGAGAATAGTTGTACTTATTGAATTTGGTGAGATAATTTTGTTTCCATATGTTTTGAAGAATTTACCCAAAACCACTCCTATTTAAGACAGAAGGTTTGAGAAAATGAATATATGCAAATTTTCCCCCTATTCCTGCCCTTTTATGGGTCAGTGTATCAGAAACTGAGTGGTTGTAGTTTTGTGTATAAAAGCCACTCTGAGCAGAATGAATTAAACAGAATCCAGCTTTGCTCTTAGTAGAAGGAACAGGGAATTGGTTATTTTTACAATAACATACAGTAACATATAATATACAAGAACAAATTGCATACAAATAAAAAAAAAAGATTATTATACTTTTAAACTTGATCCAGTAATAGAGATTAAGCTTGTGTGGTTCACATTTCTTACTTTTAATTAAAAAAAGCCTGTATGTCCCATACTAATATGGGAAATAATATGTGGGAAAGCAATGGCCCTCCATATGTTGTTGGGTTGCAGCTCCTATAATTCCCACTCATTGACCATGAGGGTTGATGGTAGTTCAGCCACATCTGGAGGGCCTTAGATTGTCTATGTTGCTCTTATATACCATGTTATTCAGATTAGGGCAGATTCTCAGGCAAGAGAGATGGGAAAATGCCACCAGATCATTTAGAACTTGCAAAACAGTGAATACAGCAAGTGTCTTGTTTACTGGTGCGTTTAATCAATACCACTTTTCCCTCTCAGATTGGCCACAATTTCAAAATAAAAATGGTAGAAACGTAAATGCTACACTTTTAACCTTGTAGTGCTGTTTTCACATCTTATCCCTGGTAATCACTCTCATTCTGAAGAGAGTGGGTATTGTCTGCTGAACACCTTTTAAATGCTTTTGTGACTATCTTCACGATAATAAGAGCAACAGCAGCAGCAAAAGTAGCATTAACCCCAACAGCAATAAAAATTCAACGATGCTCTGTGAATAGACCCCCCCCCTGTGCTTCGTTGTAATGCTGAATGCATTTTCTCTTCTTTGAGCCCAAAGGATGCTTCACTGTGTCTGTTCTTTCTTTATAGAAACTCTTCTACAGTCTGAGCTATTGTTAAACATGCACAACATTGACTATTGAATGTGTCATACAAAAACAAGAGTGGCAAATTACAGTGTTTCCTTATGAGATAGCTTATTTATGTATTGATTCATTAAATTATGAATGAATAAACAGATTTATTTATGACTTTATGTATTTATAATGGATTAGGTTTATTCATTTCTGATGACTGGTTGGATGGATGGATAAATTTCTAGACTGAGACCCTGGCTGGTATTGAACTCACAACCTTGTGGTATGTGAGTGAGTGACTGCGGTACAGGCATTTAACCACTGCGCCACCAGGGCTTTTATAATAATAATAATAATAATAATAATAATAATTTTTTATTTATATTTTCCCGCCTCTCCCCACGGATCGAGGCGGGATTACAGCCAGTATCAAATCAATGATACATCATAATTACAATCATTTAAAATCAGCTCATAAAATAACATATCTAAAAAACACACGAGTTACAAATACAATTTTAAAAACATCCTGAGGTAGATATATATTTGGGGTGATTTCCCTTATAAAGGGTCAGAGGGGTATGCTTTCTGGAAGAGATGGGTTTTCAGCGCCTTTTTAAAGGCGTCTAGAGTGGAAGTGAGTTGAATCTCTTCTGGGAGATTATTCCAAAGTGTTGGGGCCATAGCTGTAAACGCTCTTTGGTGAGTGGCTATTAATCTCACTTTGGGATGTTCGAGTAGGAGCTTCCCAGTTGTTCTGAGAGTGCGGGGCAGATTGTGTAGGGAGAGGCATTCCCTCAAGTAACTTGGGCCCAAGCCATTTAGGGCTTTAAAGGTGATAACCAACACTTTGTATTGGGCTCAGAAGCTAATTGGCAGCCAGTGTAAAGATTTTAATACCGGTGTAATATGGTCTGATCTAGGTGTCCCCGTGATCAATCTGGCTGCAGCGTTTTGAACTAACTGAAGCTTCCAAACTTGGTACAAAGGTAGCCCCATGTAGAGCGCATTACAGAAATCTAAACGAGAGGTTACCAGTGCATGTACTACAGTTTCAAGATCCTTTCGGTCCAGACAGGGGCGCAATTGGCGTATCAGCTGAAGCTGGTACCAAGCACTCCTGGTCATCGTATCCACCTGGGATGATAACTAATAATAATAATAATAATTTTTATTTATAGACCGCTATTCCGCAATGATCATAGCGGTGTACAGTAAAATTGCAATACAAAACAAAAAAATTGCAAGGCCTCTCTCCCCCTCAAGATGGTGGTTGGAGGAGGGCTCTTTGTCTTCCAGGCCAGGCCTCTCTCCCCCTCAAGATGGTGGTTGGAGGAGGGCTCTTTGTCTTCCAGGCCATGCCTCTCTCCCCCTCAAGATGGTGGTTGTAGGGATGAAACCAGGAGTACTCCCAAACTGCGGACTTTGTCCATTAGGGAAAGTGTGACCCCATCCAGGACTGGATGACAAATCTCCCTGCCTGGGCCTGGGGTACCTATCGTGAGTAGCTCTGTTTTTTCTGGATTCAGCTTGAGTTTGTTTTCCCTCATCCAGCCCATTACTGACCCCAGACAGGCATCTAGAGGAGAGATGCCCTCCTTAGTCACTGTCTCAGTCAGAGACATGGAGAGATAGATCTGGGTGTCATCAGCGTACTGATAACACCGAGCTCCATGCTTCCGGATGATCTCTCCCAGCGGCTTCATGTAAATGTTAAACAGCATGGGGGACAGAATGGTGCCCTGAGGGACGCCCGATGTAAGCTCTCTTTTACAAGAGCAACTGTTCCCCAGCCTCACCATCTGGAACCTTCCCGAGAGGTAGGACCGGAGCCACTGGAGCGCAGTGCCCCCAATACCTAACTCTCTCAGGCATTCCAGAAGGATACCATGGTCAATGGTATCGAAAGCCGCTGAAATGTCCAAGAGCACCAACAGGGTCACATTTCCCCTGTCGATACTCAGACGGAGATCATCGACTAAGGTGATCATGGCAGTCTCAACTCCGAATCCTGCTCTGAAGCCAGTTTGAAATGGGTCCAGATAATCGGTTTCATCCAAGACAGCTTGAAGTTGGAGAGCAACCGCCCTCTCGATCACCTTGCCCAAGAATGGTAATAAGGAGACCGGTCTATACAGTAGTTATTTCTCAATAGGGGATCTAGGGAGGGTTTCTTTAGAATTGGTTTCACAATTGCCTGTTTTAAGGCAGATGGAAAAGAACCCTCTCGTAGAGATGCATTAATTATAAGATGTAATGGTGCCTTTATTGCATCTCCTCCCTGCACGGTCAGCCAAGAAGGGCAAGGGTCAAGAGTGCAAGTTCTCCTCCTAACAGTTCCAAGGAGCTTGTCCACATCCTCGGTATTTACAAACTCAAAGCGATCCAGAATAACCTTGTTTCCAGAGTCATTGGATACCTCTCGCATTGATTCTGACACATAGCCAGCGTCCAGATCAGCTCTTATCTGAGAGATTTTATTGGCAAAAAAGTCATTAAAAGCGTCACATTTTGAAATGTTCTGGTTTCATTCTTCTCCTACGTCCCCCCTTTGCGCTTCCCAGTAGGCTCAAGCAAAATAGAAACTGAGCAGCCTCTCCTACTTTGTGTGTTCTTTCTCATTAATAACTTTTGCATCTTGATCACACTCTGATATTACATGGCCACATACGTCCTGGTTTTCATCTGTGAAATCTTGGAGGATATACAATAACATCAATCACTAAAACAAGCCGAAATGTTTTTAACAGTTATACACAGAGAGAGAGAGACAGACAGACAGACAGACAGACTTTAAAAAGCCAAATTGATTAATGGAATTACAACACTGGCATCAGATCTAACCACCATTGGAAGCCGTAAGGTTTCTCTGGGTCGCCCTCCTGATTTTTGCTTGAACCAGATGGGACCCCTTGAAACTACCTTTCTTATCTAATTAACTCTTGCTGCCACCACCCGTTGATTTGAGTCCTCCCTCTTTAGCAATGTAATGGGATGTTGCTGGAATTTCCACTTGCACTTTCTGCCTGTGATGCTGCAGAAATGCTTCCCTGCTGTACCCAAACCCCAGGGAAGGCCAGGCCAAGATAAAACACATGAAGAAGGAATTTGATAGAGACAGAGTGCCTTTAAAGGAAGGCTTTATTCTTTAAAAAAAAGGAAATTCTACAGCAAAGGGGTATCTCTTTACATGAAGAATCTTCTTTTTCTTCAGGCACAGATAGAAAATATATGTTACAGAGTAGATCATTACAGCCAATCAAGAAAAGAATCAAAATATCCTAATGTAACTGGCTAGTACATTTTCCTAATCTTACTCACAGATCAGATGGAATTTGTAGTCCTTGAAGTTCATGGGATAGCTGGGAGCCAAGACTCCATTGTCCAGCTTTGACCAGCCTTCCCAAATGGAGCCCCCACTCTAGATGTTCCTTTGGAGATGATCACAATGGCAACTCGGCCATGCTGAGAAAGGGCTGAGCGTGTTAGGAAATTTTTGAAAATATGCTAAGATGAGGTGTTATGTTTGCGTCCCAATCTTAGCTATCTCAACCTTGATCCATCCTTCGCAATGAACGCTTAATTCCCGTTCTTTGTGAACAATGGGAGGAAGACGGATCGGAGTCAGGATGGCTAAGATTGGGATACGATGCCTCTGGTGTGAGCACAAGGTGTGCAATAGCACCCGATCTTAGCAAACTTTTAAAGATTTCTTAAAGTGCTCAGCCCATTCTCAGCATGGCCAATTTGCCAGTGTGATAATCTCCTTTGTTTCAGATCTCCATAGTCTGGTTAGGGGGAGTGAGAGCCAAAAGCCTCATGGTGCTTTCAGGCTTTTTAAAATCTTTCCTCTTAAGCATCTCAAAGTTTAACACTTCTGCCCAACTCTCCATATCATTGGCAATTGCTATCTCATCACCTGTGATGCTGAGCCTCATTAAAATGCAATATTTCCTTCCACGTTATTATATTTCCTTCCACATTAACCCTTTGATATCTAGGGAAGAGGCTCTGATAATGAGAGGGCTCCTTATTATCACAGAAGCAAAAAACAAAAACAAAACTAAAATCTATCTAAGCTGCTGGAAACTAATATAAGTTCTTTCAGGAGAGTGTTTCCTAGTTAAACTCCACCCCTAGAAACCCAAACTCCAGTAGATTATAATGGGGTGAAAAGCAGGTCCTTCAGAGAAGTGTGGCTGACCTGGAGTTAGCCTGGATCCAAATGGTTAAGCGAAGTGAGCAGGTATGGAAAGCAGGATGGCTATTTTTGACTCTTCCCCACACTGGCTGCACAGCAATCATTTTCAGGAAGGAAAAGTGACACTCTGGCCACTTCTGGTCACTTTTGAAGGTCTCCCTCCCACCTGTTTAAGTGGGGCCTTAAATAGTTTCAAAATGCAAAACTTTACAGCCTAAAAATCATTGTTGGGTTGAAAACTTCTGCAGGCATCCTGTTAATGAGTGATGATAGTGTTAACCCACTTCTTTGGTTATTATGGAGATCAGATTTCACATGATAACCAAAATCCGCCCCTCCAACTTCAAAGTGACAAGCCCCTGTAATAAAGCTACTTCCATGTCGTTGGGGGGGGGGGGGTGGTCAGCAGATTTTCCTGTACCTGGTCATGCTGCAAGAATGTTATCTGCAGGGTCCTCTCAAGGATTCATGGAGGTTCCTACAGATGCCTACTTAAGTGTGTTGAGCTGCAGGAAAAAATTAGAGACACTGCTGTGTTAGTCTGGAATATTAGATGGCAAAGGGATCTTGTAGCACCTTTGAGACTAAGGAGTTTATCACACAGGAGGAATTTCTCTTAATTTCGAATGAAAAGAAAGTGGGGCCAGAATGCATTCATGTGAATTTGTTAGTTCAGCAAATTTATGTGAATTCGAATTGTGTTTGAACTGACTTCTCGTTGCCCGAAAATAGCTTGCTATTGCCCAAAATTGCAAGTGCTCACCTCTCACGCAATAACATAAAACCCCATGATTGCATTCGGATTGCCATTGGATAATACTTCCAATTTCCCTTGTCTGATAATGTCCTAACTAACTGAACAAAAGAAGTTGTAGCATAAGCTTCCACTACTTCCTCAGACGTAGAATAATAATAATAATAATAATTATTATTATTATTATTATTATTATTATTATTATTATTATTATCCCGCCTCTTCCGCTTTGAGGATCAAGGTGGGTAACAGCAAAGTTAATACAATATACAACAATAAAGACAACAAGCCCCACAAGACCCCGACCCAACCCTCCCTCCCAACTATAAAATTAAACAGTAAAAGATGGTTAAAAAGTACATAACAATACATCAAAATTAAAAAACAAACCACAAATAAGAAAAATAAGAAAAAGAGGTGAATTCAATTGGTTCTGGACATTATCAATCAGGGAAGGCCTGCTGGAAGAGAAAGGTTTTTGTCGCCTTTTTAAAAGCCTCGAGTGAGGATAATTGGCGAATCTCTTCCGGCAGGTCATTCCAAGTTTTTGGAGCGGTGACAGAGAAGGACCTCCGGGAGGTCACCACCAGTCTGGTCTTTCTAGATTGTAAGAGGTTTTCCCGGAGGATCGGAGCGTACGGGAAGGATTGTATGGGAGGAGGCGTTCCTTCAAGTAGACTGCACCCAGGCCATGTAGGGCTTTATACGTGATAACCAACACTTTGTAATGTGCCCGGAAGCTAATAGGCAGCCAATGTAGTGATTTTAAAATAGGTGTAATATGGTTGAACTTGGATTTTCCAGTCTGGCTGCCATGTTTTGTATCAATTGGAGCTTCCGGACGTGGCACAAAGGTTGCTCCATGTAGAGCGCATTGCAGAAATCAAGACGAGAGGTTACTAGAGCATGCACAACCGTTTCTAGGTCCCACTGTTCCAGGTAGGGGTGCAACTGACGTATCAGCTGAAGCTGATAACAGGCACTCCTGGCTGTTGCATCAATCTGAGAAGACAGTTGAAGCAACAAATCCAGGAGCACCTCCAAGCTGCAGACACAGTCTTTCAGGCGAAGTGTGACCCCATCTAGAACTGGCAAACTTATCTCCATACCCGGATTGGGGTTACCTACCACGAGTACCTCCATTTTATTTGGATTCAGCTTGAGTCTATTTTCCCTCATCCAGTCCATTACCGACTTCAGGCAGTCATTCAGGGGGGAGATGCCCTCCTTGGTCACTGAAACAGTCCGAGACATAGAGAAATAAATTTGAGTGTCATCAGCGTACTGATAACACCATGCCCCATGTCTCCGGATGGTCTCACCCAGCGGCTTCATGTAAATGTTAAACAGCATGGGGGACAGAATGACGTCCTGAGGGACACCAGATGTCAGATTTCTCATAGAGGAGCAGCTGTCCCCCAGCATCACCATCTGGAATCTGCTCGAGAGGTAGGAACGTAGGCACTGCAAAGCAGAGCCAGTGATTCCCAACTCTCTCAGGCGTTCCAGAAGGATACCATGGTCTATGGTTTGGAGTGACCTAGTGCCCAAAAAGGACATTTATAACCAGACAGTATGACTAGACATAGAAATGCAAAACTTGTGGGTAGGGTGATGAGGTGACAAGTTCAGTTTTAATTATAGTCAGTTTTAATTATTTAATTATGGTCATTGGAGGACAAAGGCAGGAAGAGAGAGGTCAGGGTGGGTGGATGACCATATAAATGGTGGAGGGAATTTAGGACAGCAGTTTGTTCAGGCTGGAAACCAAAAGGAGATGTGATAAACTGAGCCTCCTTGTGAGACTGAGGTATCAAGCAGTGGCCCTTATCACATGAGGGCTGTGCAGCTCAGTACCGAAACAACTGCGCATCCAACAATTCGAATTCACATTAAAACGCCTTTCCGAATTGGAATTCAAATTCACATTAAAATGACTTTCCAAATCGAGGGGTAAGTGGAGTGAGTGCAAACTGTATTGCTACACTGGTGCGGATTCAATTTGAGCAGGCGGGGGATGATGGGATAGGTGGCAGGGTGGCAGAGGAGGCGAAATGGGGTGAAGGAGGGGGAGGGGGATGAAGGAGTAGGACGCAGGGGGCCAAATGGGGCGACATCGAAGTGATCTTCCACACCAGACCAATTCGAAGTTAAATCGAAGTGAGCTTAGAAACAAATTTTGGTGAATTCGTTTGTTTCTGAATTCACCAAAATGAGGAGTACGTACTAAAAGGCCCTTCTGGAAAGGGCCATAGCTACCTACCCAATGTAGGTCTCTTGATGTGAGATCTTAGCCTTCATTTGGGCTGATTTTTAAAAAAATAACTGAGGGTGAGATAGAAGTTCAAGAGAACTGATGGATGATATGATTTCAACTTCTAGTTTAGAGCTGAGAATCAGAACACTGAACTGTGTCTGGTAAGAATTTGGAAGGCAATAACCCCCTATGAAGAAACTTCCCAAGAAAATCCCATAATAGGTTCACCTTAGGCTCAACATAAGTCAAAAATGACTTGAAGACACAACAACAACAACAACAAGCCACTGAAAGAGCTTGGAAATTTATTTCAACTATAACTCCCAGAATCCCTCAGCCAACATGACCATTGATGGAAAACTCTGGAAACAATATTCCAAAAAGAACTGACATAAGTCTCAGATCATGCTTGATTTCTTAGCAGATGAGTCTATGCAGACAAGATTCCTTGATGGCAAAATCTATGAAAATCCTTGCACTGGAAGGAGTAGTGCAGATTTAATGAGAATGTATCTGTCCACAGGTTGATTTAATTGTGGCTCAGGAACCTTTTGGAATATCAGCTTTAAATCCACTTAGTGCATTCTGTCAGGATGGGCTCAGAGAAAAGGAACTCAAGCAGGCTCTCCTCTCTTCAAGCAATGGGATTATAACAAGCAAAGGTTCTAAATATAGTATATATGCCACATGCATAGGGGATGAACTCATCCAAGAGATGTGTGTCACAGATTTATGATGCACAGCTCATTAGGTTTCGCTGTCTTACTCACCACAATTTTGGCAAAGACAGATTGCCATATGCGGCTGGAGGGAATGGAAATCAGGCCTTCTATGAAAGAAGGAGCAACACATTGCAGGCAACACGCAATAAGGCAAATCTTTTAAATCATTGTGTGTTCGGATGATTTATGTGGCATAATCTGATTTGATTATATTTCCTAAATCCTCAACATACAATATTTATTTAATTAAAAAAAAGGAAACAGAAATGTGTAACTGGAAGATTCGTCAAGAAGCATGCAAAGGTCTGGTCTTGCCAGATGACTTATGTGACTATTTGGGGACAGGTGAACTCTTTGCTTTATCATTCATGTCCAGGAGGATCACCCACTTAGGCACAATTCACGGCACATGCATCTGAGAGAGAGATGAGATAAACAAATGAATCTTTCTCCCAACCTACCATCCATCTTTCAGAAGACACAAGATCTATAATGCACAAAGGCTGAAGACAAGAGCATATTTACAGGTTTATCTTATGTGCAAAAACATAATCCATTTTCTTAGACATGATTTAGTATGTGTCACAAAAGAATGGTGATAAAATAAACCAAATCCTTTTAATTTTACTGAGGCTATACAAGTAGAATCAAAGAACTGTAGTTGGAAGAGACCACTAGGGCCATGCAATCCAACCTTCTGCCATGCAGAAATACACAATCAAAGCACTCCCAACAAGTGGCATCCAACTTCTGTTTAGAAATCTCCAGAGAAGGAGACTCCAGCACACTCCAAGGCAGTATATTCCACTGCCAAACACCTTGCACCAT
Organism: Sceloporus undulatus; assembly: GCF_019175285.1. Classification (NCBI taxonomy): domain Eukaryota; kingdom Metazoa; phylum Chordata; class Lepidosauria; order Squamata; family Phrynosomatidae; genus Sceloporus; species Sceloporus undulatus. Next base: position 2,703,336 of record NW_024802941.1, read on the forward strand.
CAAAAAGAGCATCCTAATAATTAGGTGCAATCTCTTTTCCTCTAGTTTGAATCCATTGCTCCATATCTTAGGGGTGTGACAGACTGGCATTATACACCAGCGTGATGGTGACGTGGGGACATGGTGTACACAAGCTGGCCACCCCAACTTTGCCCCCCTGCTGCCCCCATGCCATACACCTGACCAGACAGCAGGTGTCATCATGCCACATTTTCAGCACAGCATTTACATATGCTGCACCAAAGAAGTGGTGAAAAGCTGCTGCCATAATGGCTAGGGCACCGTTTCTGCGGCACAAAAAGGAGCCACTTTTTGCAGCTTCTTTTTGCACCACAAAAAGGCCAAATCGGGGCCACAGTGTGTGGTTGCTGCAGCCCCAATCCAACAAGGAAAGGGGCGGTCTGTTGAACCCTTTAGTCTCTGGAACAGGAGAAAACAAGCTTCCTTCTTCAATATGACATCTTTTCAAATATTTAAACATGGCTATCATGTCACCTCTTAACCTTCTCTTCTTCAGCCTAAGCCTCTCTTCATTCTGTGGAATAGAGGATGGGACATATTGGGAAATAATGAAATCCAGCAGCCTCCCCTTTGAGTTGAGTGGTCAGTTTCCAAATCATATTTAAGTTCTGATTAATCATAATATTGTTTGTTTGTTCATTTAATGTGTACACTAGCTTTTTGTTTTAAAAATGGCAGAAGGCAGCTAACAGCAATTTTGAACAATATTAATATAATTAAAACATAAAAACAGATTAAAAACACAATAAAATGTATAAATGGGAACAAATAAGACACCATGTGAGTTCTGGGGGTGGGTAGGTGGGGTAATCCCTTCAACAGCAATCTAATTTGTGCCCTAAAGACTGAACTAACTAAAAAAAAAATGTGTACATCATGCATGTTCTTTGAAAGTCATGAAAAATCAAGAAAACATTCTAAAGCATGATTCCATGGGATATATAGACAGGAGTATTGCCAATACATGAATCAGAGTTAGGTAGCTTTTAGGTCCTGAGGGGAACAAATGGTACCAGATGGTCAGAGCAAGTACACACCCATACACACCAACACACCCATGCAGGACTGAGAAGGTTTAAATCTCCCCTCTTGCTAAGATCAAGGGATGGCATTTCTGTGTGGGCAAGATTAAATCTTCTCCTACTCTTCAAGTCATCTCACCTATATTGATATTGCTAGAGGGTTGGGGTGTAAAACCACTCTCGCCTCCTCCCAATACAGCTCCAACTGACATCACCGGGGAGAGTTAAAGCCTCTCTTTCCTTCATCCATCAATCTTGACAAAAATCACTGGTTGTGACAGTATTCCTGGTGCTGTTAACAGCAGTGCTGATACAGTAGTCATCTCAGGGGAACAGTAGTCTTTTCTTTATGAATCAATTGTTGGCTGATCAGCCAGGTGCAAATGCAAGTAAGGCTTCCAGGAATGGCACAGATATTGGATCCTAAGCATGCAATGCTCAACTTACATAATAGAGAAGGAGTACCCAAACATTTGGGGGAGTAATGAGTACATATAGAATTTTGAAAAGTGCTTATTAGGAATGTTTCTGTGCCCATCTGCACTACATGATCTCTCCCGTATTCTCTCACTTCCAATTTCTGTGGTGTTTATCACACGGAGGTTTTTGCAGCTCAGATCTGGGGTGACTCCTGGTTCAGCTATGTGAATTCACGTTATAACCTGAATGTTTTATCACACCTGGTTGCCCTTCCGTTGTCCTTCTGAATCGAGGGGGAATCAAATCCAAGGCAAGTCATGTGATGCAGATTCAAGCAAAGCAGATTGAGTGCAAATTGTATTATCACACCGGTGGGATTCAATGATTCAAACTGGAACCCTTGCACATGTTCAGTGGGGGTCTGAATGCTTCGTGACCTTGTACATTTCTGGGGTGAAAAGGGGTGCAAGTTCTTGTTCCGTTTCATGTAATTGTGTGAATATTTGCCTTGTGAATATTTCTGTGTCTTCTTCATCCCCCTTTTTTTTATTTCCCCTTCCATTTCAGCAATTTCAGTACACAGATAGATAGGTAGATAGAGATAGATAGATAGATAGATAGATAGATAGATAGATAGATAGATAGACAGATCTGTATATTCACATTCACGCACATACACACACACATATATATATTCCCAAAAAATTCAGTTGCCCTGAAAGTTGCCCTGAAAGTGAAAGGAACACTGAAAGGAAATGGGGGAGGGGGGAATTGCAGTGCTGCATCGTAAGAAATTTGCAACCCAGGGGGGTTGTGGTGGTGTACCAGAGCAGAAGCAAAGTTTCATTCCACACCAGACCAATATGGAGTGAAATCAAAGAGAGCTTGAAAGCGAATTCTGTGAATTCGCTTTTTTCCAAATTCATCAAAATGAGGAGTCACTTTGGATTCACTGCGGAAGTGCCACGGAAGGAGCGCCCATAGAAATGAATCACATCTGATAAAACATTCATGTTATAACATGAATTCGCATCGTTAGACCCGCAATCATGTCGGATCTGAGCTGCAAAAAGCTGCAAAAACTTCCATGTGATAAGGCTCTAAGTGTTTCTCAGTGCCTGTTTCTGACTCCTGGTTGCCCTTCTCCCCACAATTCATTCTCTCCAACATGCTTCCTGTATTTCTCTTTTTTCCATAGTTTTCACAGGTCACAGCTACTTACGGCTGCTAATGGATCTCCAATGGCTGCAATTAAATCTCATGAGATCTTGTCATTGGTGCCCAATCTCATGCCAGCTCTTCCTTGCTCACAGTTATTAGGAGACAAAACAGAAAGCAGTATGAGCCTTGGGGTACCATGGTATGTCTCCAGGCATGTTGTGGCACCCAGGAACACCACATCTGGAACAGCTTCCTTAGAAGGTACTACAACCGGACTTAGTTTTGGGTATAACAAAGCCCTGCTTTGTTAATTGCATTATTCCAGGCAGCCCTTACTGTCTAGGAATTTTGCTTATCTGACAAATCTGATTTAAAGCATTCTAGATATGGTTGTTAGGTCTTTGGGAGCCAACTGAAGTCTTAGGTGATTGTCGTGGTTTTCTTTGGGCTCTTTCACACAGGGAAAATTGGAAGGTTAAAGTGGGGGCAATGCAAGGTCATCCAGGGCATTAGGGACAACTTCGCAGCTGTTTTCCATATGATGCTGAATACAATCAGGACAGAATGCAGGGAAAGGTTGAAAGATATGTAGATGGGAATCTGGCTGCAGCTGAGGGTCAAAATTAATGTTATGGGAAATGCATATTTCCTGCAGTAAATCTATACCTATAACAGGATGGGATTTCCTCAAAAATATCTGCCTCAAGAATCAGACTTGCAAAATAAGTCCATGTTTATCTTTTAAAGACCAATCACAAAACACAGCACAAAACATAGAAAAGACACAGGTTAAAAAAACCACAAATAACAAACAGACATATTTGAACACTTGGGAGCTCACCTTTGCAAAGTTTATAGACATATGGTCTAGTTCTAGGGTTGTAAAAGCAGTCCTATGTGCTGCATAAGTTCCCCAAATGCCTAATTTCCTCTGTGTGTTTTTTTAAAAAAAACAGCAACACCACAGGCAGAACTATGTGGGGGATTTTGCCATTGTGGGCTTGATTTGTGCCCAAGAGTGGTCTTTAAAAAGTAGGTAAAGGAGGAGTTGGTTTCTGTTTAATTCCATGATACTAAAGGCCTCTCCTGAGCCTCAGACAAATGGAAGGGAGGCAGTTAAATTATCCCAACTACTAGGTTTTAATCACTTTTTAAAAATGCACTGAACCCCAGTAGATGTGCCTGCTGAATTTGTTTTTGAATTTAAATCAAACGATAGTATGTGCATACCCTCCCAACATTTCCCAGATGAAAACTCAAGATGGCTAAAGGTATTAATGACAAAGGGAACACAAACTATGAGAGGGTGCAGCAGTTTGCAGAATGGAGAACTACTTATTTTGCATTTTGAACACACTTTGCATCTAATGAAATAAACTGGTGACAAAGGAAGAAATTGGGAGAGAGAAACAGGGATATATTTAAAGCCGTTGAAAAATAGGATGCGAAATAATTAGACTGGAGTGTCCTTGACAAATCGGAAAAGTTGGAGGGTATGAGTGTGTGTAGTAGGGGTTAAGACTTCCCAGATCCTACAAGAGGATAATGCAACCGCCCAACACCACACAGTTCCCCACCTTGGAGCTTGCAGAGGAAATATGACTGGGCACCTTATACTTCATGGCACTGAAATCGGCTTTGTTCTGTGCTAAGTTAAAACTTGCCTCTTCTCCAAAGCTTTTGAGGGCTCAGTGATAATCAGCGATCATAGCTTGATCATAGATTTCTGTTTTCATGTATAATGGGTTGCCAGTGTGGTATAGTGGTCTGAGTGTTGGGCTATGACTTTGGAGACCAGGGTTTGATTCTCTGCTCGGATATAAATCTCACTGAGTGACCTTGGGCAAGCCTCATATTTTCAGTCTCAGGGAAGGCAATAGCAAACCTTTGAACAAATCTTATTAAGAAAGACCCCGTGATAGGTTCACCTTAGGGACACCATATGTCAGAAACAACCTGAAGGTACAACAACAAATATAATGGGTACATTGTTTTCCATTTCCTTACTTTTTTAAAAAATTAAATTTTAAAAAATGTTCTAATTTGTTTTAAATTGGCCTTTCATATACCTTTGAGTTAAATTGTCTATTGATGTTTTGTATACCATCCTGCCCTGAGATCTTTTCGTGTGGAATGGAATATAAATATTTTGAATAAACAAAATAATAAAAATGAATAGGTAGAAGCTGCCATTTAAAGAAAGCTGTCCACTTTGAGAGATTTGGGGATGTTGAGACTGCAATTATTCTGCTTTTCTTGTCTTCACACTGCAGGGCAAAAGCCTGACCTACCTCTTTGGGGATTTTCATGTGTCTGTAAGTGGTGGTATCCAGCTATTATTGGAGCTAGCTGAAATCTTTCTACATGGATGCCTATTCCAGATCAATGTGCTGTAGATGCTTTAGAGTTCATTTCTAGGAACTGACTGGCTTAGTCCTGCTTATTAGCAGGACTAATAGATGTGCCTAGGGGCACCGCAGAAGTGAATATGGGGCTCAGATCTGATACCTTTGTGATATATTCTGGCATTCTGCCAGGTAAACTGAATTTAATAGCCCATGAAAGAGAGGGTATGTAATACAGTTCTAGTGAATTAGCTGAGTAAATATCTTGGCTGGAGGCTACAGGAAAGCACGTTGACATCAATTATGTTGCATTCCTTTAACAAGCAGACCAAGAAATTGAGAGGATGGCTTTTGTCAATTAAAAAAAAAAACCTCACTGGGACACAACGCAGATAGAATGACAAAGAGAAGATTAAGAAGTTCCATTTTTCTAATTCTTTCACTATTTGTGCAAGGGTGCATAGGTACACATATACATTTTAAAAACCTATTTAATTATTTTAAACATTTAGAATTGGTTTAGATTTGTTTCAAAATATTGCTTCAAAATCTGAAATAGCTTAAGTGCTCCATTACATGTTCTCGTGTGTATAGGTTAATAACTGCATTTTTATTTTTATTTTTATGGTAAGCCACTGCCACAACTTGATCATTGAATAGGATAGAAATATTTTATGGTTGCATCTGAAGCACCATACATACAGTCAAGGAATCCATATGAGTAAAAGGTTTAATGATATAAAATCCTGTCCCCAGGTTTCTGACTACAAGGAATATTTTAAATACTTTCAGCCAATCATAATTAGAGTGGTATCAAACTCTGAGCCTTATCATACAAAGCAAAGCAGAAATGCAATGGGATAATAACACCCTCAGAAGGGGGTTACTGCACAATGTCATTGTAGCTCTGTTCTTCTTCCATTCTCCCTAATTTAAAATGTGCTCCTTTTTAATATCATCAAAAATCAGTTAATGAGCCCCTTTTCTGCCTCTGTTGTGCTATGAATTCCAGTGTGAAAGTTCAATAGCACTTGTATGGTGATTTGGGGAGGTTAGGGCTGATCAGTAGTGTGCTGTGGGTGCAGAAATGCTGGTCCACCTCCAGGGAGGTGATCAGGGAATAAAGCATCATCATTATCATCATCATCATCACCACCGCCACCATCATTTCATACCCAGCACTCCCCATGGATCAAGGTGGGAAACAACAACAATTAACAAATACACAACGTCAGCTAAAAACACATCTGTTAAGCAAACATAAATTTAAAAGGACAAATAAGATGTATACTTATTAAAACAATCCACATTTTAAATTTATCTTTTAAAAATTGACAATTTAAAAATAATCTGGAGAAAGGCCAGAAGAG